>NW_007258823.1:102356-103046 GCF_000164805.1 Carlito syrichta
TTCGGATACTCCTCCATAGCCATTGCCGTTGTATATCCAAATACAACCAACATCCCACCTAAATAAATCAAAAATACCATTAACCCAACAAAAACACCGCCAAAACTTAATACCATTCCACATCCAACCCCTCCACTAATAATTAAGCCTAAGCCCCCATAAATGGGAGAAGAAGGCTTTGAAGAAAACCCAATAAACCCTATTAAAAAAACTATACTCAATAAAAACACAACATACGTCATTAGTTCCCACATGGACTTAAACCACGACTAATGACCCGAAAAATCACCGTTGTTATTCAACTACAAGAACCTAATGGCAAACCTACGAAAAACGCACCCCCTTATAAAAATTATTAATCAATCATTCATTGATCTCCCCGCGCCCTCTAATATTTCTGCATGATGAAACTTCGGCTCTCTCCTAGGAATCTGCCTGGGACTTCAAATCATTACAGGACTATTTTTAGCCATACACTATACATCAGACACAACAACCGCATTCTCCTCCGTAACACACATCTGCCGAGACGTAAACTACGGATGAATTATCCGGTACTTACATGCAAACGGAGCATCTATATTTTTCCTCTGCTTATTTATACATGTAGGTCGAGGTCTATACTATGGCTCTTTCACTTTCCTAGAGACATGAAATATTGGAATCCTCCTATTATTTGCAGTCATAGCA
>NW_007258823.1:103096-105235 GCF_000164805.1 Carlito syrichta
TCGGCCAGAGTCCGGCCGCGCGGTCCCACCTGCCGCTGCGGGGGAGCAGGGGCGACGCGCCCTCCCCATCCGCGTTACCCTTGCCTGCCAAGCCCGGGAGACCCGGGGGAGCGCGCCGGGCCGCGGGGCTGGGCCGGCGCGGGGCTCCTTGGCGCAGGGCTGCCGTGGGGGTCGGACAGAAGCCCCAGCGCACACACGCGTGCACACAACCGCGCGCTCAGCCTCACCTTCTCGATGCCCGGTCCACGGCCTTCTGGAAGGGTTGCAGCGCTGGGCCCCAGCTTGGGCAGGGGGCGGCGGCGGCGGCGCAGGGGTCCGCCCGCTACCGGTTCCTCCGCCCGCGCGGCTGCAGGACTGGGGCGGGGGGGGGGGCTGGCGCGCGGGCCGTCGCGACTGCGCGGTCAGTGCCCCGCGGCGCGGCCAGAGTCGCCCAAGAGCCGGCCGCATGCGGGCGCGGAGGCTTCAGGACCGAGGTGGCCGTCCCCGAGGGGGTGGGGACGTGTGGCGGCCCTAACGGGTGCAGCAAGTGCTTCTCCCAGGTGCGGGCACACACAGGTCATGCCAGCAAGCACGTTCTCGCGGCTGACCTCGGACCTCACCTGAACTGGGTCTGGGGGATGCGTGCAAGGGGGGTGTGCAAGAACGTGCGAGAAGGGAGGTGTGTGAGAAGGGAGATGTGCCAGAAGGGAGGTGTGTGCCAGAAGGGAGGGGTGAAGCGAGCTGGAGGAAGCATCTCACAGAAGGACACGGTGCGCAAAGGCGCTGGGGTGAAAGAGTCAAGGGGGGAAGCCAGGTGGAAGTTGTTTCTGATTGTAGGCTCAGGTGCGCAGGATGGGGAATCAGAGGGATCAGGCTTGGAAGAACTTTGTGTGTCTCATGGAGAACTGGGGTCAGCTTATATTTAGAATATTGACAGTATACACAAACAATTTTAATCATACAGTCATCATATACTTTTATGTTAAAAAAGTCCGTGTTAAATGCACATAAACACTTAAAATACATCACAATTTTTATGACCCTGTATTGTAGATAGTCTCCAAATGTAACTGCCAACAATTTTATTTATTTTTGTAGGCCCTCACAGCTCTTCACGTCGAAGCTAAGGTTTATTCCCTTCACCTTAAATCTGAGCTGACCTTGTGACCTGCTTTGACCAATAGAATATGACACTAGGGCCAGGCGCAGTGGCTTTCACCTATAATCCCAGCACTTTGGGAGGTTGAGGCGAGAGGATGGCCTTACCCCATGGGTTTGAGACCAGCCTGGGCAACCTGGTGAGACCTCATCTCTACAATAAATAAAAAAAATTAGCCGGGCATGGTGGCCCGTCCCTGTAGTTCCAGCTACTTGGGAGGCTGAGGTGGAAGAATTGCCTGAGCCCAGCAGGTTGAGGCTGCGGGGGCCATGAGCATGCCACGCACTCCAGCGACAAAGTGAGACTCCAACTCCAGTAAATAAATTTTTGTAGTGCTGGGTTTCACTGTGTTGCCTAGTCGGGTCTCAGGCTCCTGGCCTCGAGCAATTCTGCTTCAGCCTCCCAAAGTGCTGAGATTATAGGCAAGAACCACAACACCTTGCCATGTTTGTATTTATTAATTATTTTAATATTCCAGAAGACTAAAAAAGAATGGAAGTAGCCCTGGACCTTCCTTACTTTCTGGTAAGTCCTACTCCAAGATGTTTCTAAAACTCTTTGGTTTCCTATTATTGTTAGAAGGTGATCTATAACGTGTATCTAGTAACTTGTTATATGTAATTCCTAAATGTAGGTGAAGTATCCTCAACCCTGAGCAGCACAGCATCCATAAGAAACAGTCACTCTCTCCCCTTTCCTCCCTTACCCAGCACCCCAAAGTTCATCCATCACAGAGCTTTGTTGGGTAGACAGCTCCCAGCAGCTGAGCTAGCCTACCATCCATGATACCACATGCACAACACGCCTGCGCAGAGGGAATCTCTGTGAAGTTGTCCGTGGCCCTGTCTGCTGCCTTCTCCTATCAGGAAATCCCTGTGACTTCCTCATTATCACCTCTGTACCTCAAGGTGGGGGAATCTTTTCAGGTTTGTTTTACTTTGGTTTATGGGAAAAATGAGAATTCCCCTCTTCCCATCCTCTCTCTCTCCCCCCCCCCCCCC
>NW_007258823.1:105285-105999 GCF_000164805.1 Carlito syrichta
CCGTCATCACCAACCTCTTATCCGCCATTCCCTATATTGGTACCAATCTAGTTGAATGAATCTGAGGGGGTTTTCTCAGTCGATAAAGCCACCCTCACACGATTTTTCGCCTTTCATTTTATCCTCCCATTCGTAGTGACAGCCCTTGTAATTGTTCACCTCCTATTTCTTCATGAAACCGGGTCTAACAATCCCTCAGGAATATCATCGGATACCGACAAAATCCCATTCCACCCATACTTTACAATCAAAGACATCCTAGGCTTAATAATCCTAATACTACTCCTTATGATCCTAGTCCTATTTATACCAGATCTCCTAGGAGACCCAGACAATTATACCCCAGCCAATCCTCTAAACACTCCACCCCATATTAAACCAGAGTGATATTTCTTATTCGCATATGCTATCCTACGATCTATTCCCAACAAACTAGGAGGTGTTTTAGCCCTAGTATTATCAATCCTAATTCTGGCCATCATCCCCATATTACACATATCTAAACAACGAAGTATAGTCTTTCGCCCCCTCAGCCAATGCCTATTCTGAATTCTAGCAGCCGACTTACTAACACTAACCTGAATTGGCGGCCAACCCGTTGAATACCCATACATCATTATCGGACAAGCAGCCTCCGTCCTCTATTTCTTAACTATCCTAATCCTTATACCCATAACTAACCTAATTGAAAGCAAACTACTCAAATGATAGAGT
>NW_007258823.1:106049-136292 GCF_000164805.1 Carlito syrichta
GTCTCCTTCTGTCATTCAGGCTGGAGTGCAGTGGCATGATTACAGCTCACCACAGCCTTGAACTGGGCTCAGGCTATCCTCCGCAACAGCCTTCTGAGAAGCTGGGACTATAGGTGTGTGCTACCTCGCCAGGATAATATTGCTAATTTCTTGGTAGAGACTAGGGCTCGCTATGTTGCCCAAGCTGATCTCGAACTCCTAGGCTCAAGCAATCTTCCCGTCTCAGCCTCCCAAAGTGCTGGCATTATAGTCGTGAGCCACACACATCCAGCCTCAAATCCTTATTTCTCTTTTTGTTTGCAGACTTCTTCATCAAACACACAACCAGGAAAAGACAACTTATTGGCCTTTTCTCCTTCCCTGAACACATAAACGTAGTCTTGTCTAACAGAACGTGTGGGTGAGGTCAAGGAGGCAGGCCAGCAAAGAGAAGAAAAGAATAGTGAGCAAAAATAGTGACTATACTAACCATATTACCTGCTGTTTGTATGTGTGCCAAGCACTATGCTAGACAGTGAACTTGTATCACTTCCTTGAATCTTCACAGTGTCCTATGCGGTAGACACTGTTTTAAGGATGAGGAGAGTTTAACTAGGTAGTCCAACATCCCATGACCAGTAAGAAACAAAGGTAGTATTTAAACCCAAGCTAGTCAGACATTTTGGCCAGGCTCTTAGCTCCTAAGATGCTGCTTGGGACTTCTGGCCTCATTTGTGTCCAGATCAAAAGGAAAGTCTTTGGAGCATTCACAATGACATGAGCATCCAGGAAGGAAAGGGGCTAGAATCTGTTGTGGGAAAGAAAGAATGCCTTTGCCTGTCTGAATTTGCTGAACTAGAATGGCGAGCCAGAAAGGAGTTGCCAGTTTGGAGGCTAAAACTATAATTCCCAATGTATGTTCTGACATGAAATGTATTCTAATCTGTTCTCACTTGAGGTGATTTGATGGGACTTTCTAGAAGCAGATGAAGCTTGGGTTGTGTGTTTAGACAGCCACTCATCTCAGTGTGGCAACGCCAGCATATTACAAAATATCTGGGCTATCTGATTTCCTGCACATTGTGAAATAAATAAACACAAGAGTTCACAGTTATTCTTGAACGATTCATTCCATGGGTAGACATTGTTTAAATGAGAATGCCACATTTACTCAGTCTCTCTCTCTCTCTCTCTCTCTCTCTCTCTCTCTCTCTCTCTCTCTCTCTCTCTGAGGGAAATGGAGAAAGGGGAAATGGAGAGTGAGGAAGGAACTGCCTGAGGGTCAAGGCAGACCTTGTCAGCCTGGAGAGGTGGGGAGGAAATATTGGGCCAGGGATGGGGGTGCATGGCAGTTCCTAGCTACTGCAGGGGCCAAGGCAGGAGGATTGCTTCAGCCTAGGAACTCACCATTGCACTCCAGCCTGGGCAACAGAGTGAGACCTTGTCTCTTAAAAAAAAAAAAAAAAAATTCCACCATGGAGGACTTGTGAGCCCCAGTTGAGCATCTTCTTTATGTCTTGGAGTTCTAAACTGAAGCTCAGCAGAAAGGCAGGTGGGACGAGTCCCAGGTGAAGGCAGATGGACGCATACCCTCTCGGTATAAGAACTTTCTTGCAGAATCAGTCCTAGAGAGGTGGGTATGTCAGACTAACAATAATTGAATGCCCCTTCAAAGCCAGTTTTGTTCAACATCAAAGATGAGACTTTATGGGCTGATGGCAGACTCTAGGCCCTTGTCCTGGCCAGACCTGGATCATGTTTGAACACCCATTCAGTAAAACAGAGCCCTGAAAGTGTTTGCGAAAACTTCCCTTCTGGCAGCACTGTACCACCACCATGGTCTTTGGGGGTCTTGCCCCAGCTGACAAGTGGCTTATCTAAGTGTTTCCCAAACACATATAGTGTTTGGCCTGAGGAAGGCTTTGATAGACAGAATTGCATTTCCAGTGAGTTTCAGATAATCTGCATTTCCAGTGAGTTTCAGATAATCTGCATCCTGGAGAATAACCTGGTTGTCTGCCCTTTATCTGGTCCCACTTAGCCAAAAGTCTAATTTGAGGGGAATAAGTCACAAGTAGGCTGGGTACTGTTAGAAGACAATAGAATCCTTGCCAGACATGGTGACTCATGCCTGTAATCCCAGCACTTTGAGAGGTGGAGTTAAGAGGATTGCCTGAGCCCACTGGTTCAAGGCTAGCCTGGGCAACTTGGCGAGAATCTTTGCAATAAATCAGAAAACACTGGCCAGGTGTGGTGGCACATGCCTGTAGTTCCAGCTCCTTGGAAGGCTGAGGCAGAAGGATTGCTTGAGCCCAGCAGGTTGAGGCTGCAGTGGCCGTGAATGTGCCACTGGACGCTAGCCTGGGCAACAGAGTGAGACTCTGACTCAAAAAAAAAAAAAAAAAAAAGATAATAGAATCCTGATAAATTTGTTAATTTAGGTAAACCTTTAAAGCAGGGGCCCCAAACCCTAACTCCCCCCTCCCCCATCCACCACCATTCTATGGCCTGTAGGAACTGACCCACATGGCAGGAGGTAAGCAGCAGGTGAGCCAGTGAAGCCTCATCACTCGCATTACTGCCTGAACTCCGTATCCTGTCAGATCAGCAGTGGCACTAGATTCTCAAAGGAGCATACCCTATTGTGAACTGTGCATACAAGGGATCTAGGTTGTGTGCTCCTTATGAGAACCTAATGCCTGATGATCTGAGATGGAGCTGAGGTGGGGATGCTAGCGCTGGGGAGAGGCTGCATTAGCATGGGTCAAGCCAGATTAACATGAACAGTGAGGCTGGACTGCACAGAGACCGTGATAAATCCCTTGCTTGCAGACTCATATCAGAACCCTATCAGTGAGTGGCAAGTGAGTTGGTGTACCTCAATTGTACAGTTGCATCTGGTGGAAGGCTTTAAGTCAGAATCTGACACTGATTTTATTAGGCACGTGGCCTGCCCATTATTATATTTATGACTTGTCTGTGCCTCTTTTTTTTTTTTAATGGTGAGTTATAATTATTTCATTATATATTACAATGTCATATTAATAGAAGTAAAGTACACAATAAATGTTATGCTCTTGAATCATCCTGAAATCACCCCTTACCCACCTCCAGCCCATGGAAAAATAGTTTTCCACAACACTGGTCCCAGATGCTAAAAAGGTTGAGGGTCACTTCTTTACAGCTTGATGACAACTACCATGACTATGAAACTGCTAGGCAGGCCAGGCTCGGTGGCTCAGCCTGTAATCTCAGCACTTTGGGAGGCCAAGGCGAGTGGATTACCTGAGCCCTCAGTTTCGAGACCCACCCGGGCAACTTGGCGAGAACTCGTCTCTACAATAAATTAAAAATTAGCCGGGCGTGGTAGCACGTGCCTGTAGTTCCAGCTACTTGGAAGACTGAGGCAGAAGGATCGCCGGAGCCCATGAGGTCGAGGCTGCGGTGACCGGGAGCGTGCCAGGCACTCCAATCTGGTGACAGAGGGAGACTTGAACTCAAAAAAAAAAAAAGAAAAGAAAAGAAAAGAAAAGAAATTGCTAGGCAAAGCTAACCTTTGCTAAGAAATGATGTGAACCTTAAAACGAGTCATAACTTTTGTAATAAAGGAGAGACAGTGACTACAAAACAGATCATTATAGTTATTGACAGAAACACTCCAATGAATGAGCTTATCAATGTTCATTCCTTTCTTCTGTATATTTTCCCAAATTTATCTTAAGAGATTTATTGAAATTCTACCAAAGGACACAATAAAAATAATTTGTTTTGTTTGTCATCTATGCTCATATTAGTAGAAAAGAAGAATGTTTTCTCTGGATCTTGATCAAAAAGAAAAGAAAGTGTTGGATACTAATAGTGGCTGACGTGGTAGAATTATGAAAATGAGATGGAAATCTTTGCTGCCTGTTCTCAAGATTTGTTTTCTGGAAACTAAAAGCAAGTGCTGGGCACAGCAGGATATAGAAATGTTTGTTGCGTTCCATGTGCATCCTACTCCTGACACTGTATAGAGATGGAGAAGCCTGGCCCCTACACCCTCACCAGACACCAGATCTGCTGGTGCCTTGATCTTGGACTTCCCAGGTTCCAGAGTTGTGAGAAATAGATATCTGTTGTTTATAAACCACCCAGTTCATGGCATTTTGTCATAGCAACTCAAACAGACTGAGACAGACTGAAATGAGGTCTACCAGGATGAGCAAAACTTGCTGGCACTCTCATATTAAACTTTATGAAAGTCAAGAAGCCTCACTCAGATAAAACTAAGTGCTTGTATGCCTCCCTAAAAAGAAGAAATGCTAGCCGGCCTTGGTGGCTCAGCCTGTAATCCCGTGCCTTTGGGAGGCTGAGGTGAGTGGATTGCCTGAGCCCGCGGGTTCAAGACCCGCCTGGGCAGCAAGACCTCATCTCTACAATAAATAAAAAATCAGCCCGGTGTGGTAGTACACGCCTGTAGTTCCGGCTACTTGGAAGGCCAGCAGGTCGAGGCTGTGGTGGCTGGCAGAGGCCACTGCACTCCAGTCTGGGGGACAGAGTGAGACTCCAACTCAAAAAAAAAAAAGAAGAAATGCTGAATTTGTACAAAATGAAATGACCCAGAAACTTTATTTTTAAAT
Source organism: Carlito syrichta (assembly GCF_000164805.1). Lineage (NCBI taxonomy): Eukaryota > Metazoa > Chordata > Mammalia > Primates > Tarsiidae > Carlito > Carlito syrichta. The sequence goes on from NW_007258823.1 coordinate 110,648, forward strand.
GCTAAATTCAAAAGTTTCTTTAATAATAGCTAAAATCCTTATGTGTATATGTAGATGGTTTTCTTTTTTCCCATCAACAATATTAATTTAATAAATTTTTTATTTTAAATATGTGTGGTACAACTAAGGGTTAGGTATGCAAATGCTCATTATGCAGGTACCTTCGGGTAGATGGTTTTAATTTACATACGATGGACCACTGGAATTTATTTAAATACATGATTTAAAATTTTGTCCCATTATTATTTCATTTTGGGGGAAGGCTAGTCCTTCTTTACATTTGTTTTAGAACTGATTTAAATAGTAAAATTGAATTAAGACATATTTCATTTTGAGAAAATATTTTTTAAAATATAATTCCAAACTATTGGTTCTTGCTAAAATGAAGGTAGGACTCGGAGGTAGTAGGAGGAGAAGCCTCTGTCCTATGCCAAGGAAGAGCAGGTACTGTCCGTGCTTTACCTCCTTTATAGTAGCCATGGGCGCTAGGGATTATCATCCCCATTTTACATTCAAAACAAACAAATTGGGATAATTTCAGAGAGATTAATTTGCCCAAGATCATGATGCTAGTAATTAAGCCCAGATGTGGACTCCCAGTTAAGGGCTCAAGAGAGATCAACTTGTTAAGAGAAAAGAGGGTGGTTTTTATTTCCACATTACCATCTCAATACCATGCCCTGGTGTTTCACAAAGCTGGTTTGGGACTTTCTAGATCATCACTGAAGTTTATTAAATAGTTCTAGTTAGAGTCTCTATTTTAGAAATCTTCTGCATTATGTCCCTAGTATTTACTGGGACGTTAACTATATGCTAGGCACCATTCTAAGCACTTTACATGTGATAACCAATTTCATTGTCAAGAATCTGATGAGGTAAGTGCTATTTTAGTTTCATTGAAACAGATGAGGACACTAAGTCACAGAGAGGGTAGATCACTATATATTTCACTTTGGGGGAATTTTTTAAAAATACAATTCCAAACCATCAATTTGTAGTTTGTGGCAGAGCCCAGATTTGTTCTAAGTAATCTAGTACCAAGATTATGCTCTTACCACTCTTCTAGAAGCTTCAGCACCAAAACAAAGTGAAAGAATCAGTTTGAATTTTGTGCATTTCAGAAGTGGTTTTGAGAGATTAAAGAACATAATGAGTTGTCCCAAACCAACAGAAACCTACCAGGCTGGCTCTTCAGGCTTAAGTCACTTTATAGTTATCACAAGAATTTTAAAGGAAAATAATTTTAAAAAATAAACATTAAGTGATTCACTCCACTATAAGCACAATTATCTAGGCTCCTTTTTTTGTAGCAACCAAAATGTCTTTTGATTTTGACCAAGACTGGAGGTTTTTGTAGTATATTTATTTTATGTAGTGAGATGATCAAAGGTGGTGTGTGAAAAACACTGGCTAGAAACAGCAGCAGCCTGGTAGAGCCCAAATGCAGATAAAGGTTGGCTTGAGATGGTCTGAAAAACAGTGAAGGTATGAGTGACTCAGGATTAACTTTAGTTCTTAAGATGTTCCCTACCCAGTCCTGCTCCATAAATTGTGAGTATCACAAAAGATAAAGTCCAATTATTCTAAGGACAAGCTCAGGAGGTTGGGCCAATGTATGAATATGGTGAGTGTTCCCCAAGACCACAGACACTGAACGTAAATTCAATCAGCATTTGTAGAGCTCCTTGCACATTACCGTGTGCTGTGGTCTGAGTGTTTGTGTCCCCCAAAATTCATATGTTGAAATACTGATCCCCAAGGTGATGGTATTACGTGGTAGGGTCTCTGGAAGGTGACTAGGTCATGGAAGTGGAGCCTTCATGAACAGGATTATTACCCTTATAACAGAGGCCTGAGAAAAACCCCATGGCCTTTTCATCATGTGAGGACACAGTAGAAGGCACTCTTTATGAGCCAGAAAGTGGGCCCTTACGAGATACCCAATCCACCTTGATCTTAGACATACCCACCAGCCTCCAGAATAGTGGGACATTTCTGTTGTTTATAAGTCACCCAGTTTATGACATTTTGTTCTAAATGAACAAAGACACCATGGAACTAGAAAGTGTAAATAATTTATTCCCTTCCAATGGCTAAAATTCAATGGTAGAATTAACCATCATAAATAATTTTGATGATTAAAAAAATTAATCATAAATTTAATGATAAGTACCCTTGAGAGCATGAGAAGGTCTTTTCTTCCCCCCACCATTGAACTTACACTTTATACCAAGCCTTGAACTTTGAATCAATCTGAACCAGATACCTAGGAAATACTATGCACTGACTGACTTGGGCTGGGTTGCTCTTCATACCCGAGTTGTCTCTGGCAGAATGTAATTATAGTGATTGGTTTCTACTAATCAGAGTCCATCATTAGTGCTGGATGCTTATTCTCCCCAAATGAGTGACCACTACACAACGGCAAAGGAGTGGAATAATTACTGAAGGGGCATGTATAATTTCCACTGACAATGCCAAATGCTTGCTATTTAATAGAAGGCAGCCTAAGAAGAGAGCTGTATTGTAGGTAATAGGGGGGAAGGAAATTCCCTTCTAAGTAGGAGTGAGTGAGGTAGGAACTAATATCTCTGGGAAGAGATGAGATTAGAATTGGAATGCCAAAGATGGTGGTGGAGAGCCACTGCTAAGGGACTTCTAGGCAACATGAACAAAATTATGAAGGAAAGTACAGGGAATGGAAGAATGGAAAGTAGAATGATACAATTGGAGAAGAAAAGAAATGAGAAATAAGGTGGCAGGCCAGATTTGGGAGGCTTTGAATACCAGCTCGAGGAGTCTGAATTCCTCTGTATCTACGGGGAGCCAGGATCTTTAAGGAAGGCTATGGAATGATTAGGTCTCTTCTTGCCAAGACTCTAAATATTCCTGTCTACCAGGGTTGACCCAGGTCGGGCTGAACATTTCCAGGTTACCTTGGGTTAGGCTATTGTTTCCAAGTCTGTTTAACCTTCAGGGCCTAGGAATAGGGTTTCCTTTATGTCAATTTCCCTGGTGAATTTTGATCTCGCTCAGCAAAGCTGCTTTTATCATTCTAAAAATATGAGTGTGACTTTTCAAGACGGATGGGCAACAATGGCTCTGTGGGCTGGCAGAGGGATCCTGTCAGGGTCCTGGAGAGTTTATCTTCTCCTACCACCCTTATTTGCAGCACAGCCACCAGTAGTATACAGGGTTCCTAGCTCAGCCCAAGAATGAGTTAGGTAAAGGCAACTATGAGGACTGCCAGAAGCAGACTTGAAAGGGGCAATTCACACAAATCTACTGTGCCCGCTGAGGCCCAGGTTGCTTTTTAAATATTTACTTATTTGATTATGAGTAGGAGTCTCACTCTGCCACCCAGGCTGGAGTGTAGTGGCATGCTCACTGCCACTGCAGCCTCAACCTGCTGGGCTCAGGCGATCCTTCTGCCTCAGCCTTCCAAGAAGCGGGAACCACAGATGCACGTCACCACATCTGAATAATTTTTCTTGAGGTATTGTAGAGACGAGGTCCTGCCAAGTTGTCCAGGCTGGTCTTGAAGCTCTGGGCTCAGGCCATCCTCTCTTCTCCACTTCCCTAAGTGATGGGATAACAGGCGTGAGCCACCACGCCCAGCTAAGACCCAGGTTTCGAAGAAAAAAGGAGGATGTGATAGGAAGGAGAAAAGAAGAGTGCTTACCCGTGTTAGGCACAAAGACATGACAATTTTGAAAAACTTTATTGTTTGTTACTTTTCTCCAAGTTTTAATTGTGGTCAAATCTACGGAACACAATAAAATGTGCTATCTTAATCATTTTTAAGTGTACAGTTTAGTGGCATCAAGTACATTCATATTATTGCACTACCATCACCGCCATCCATCCCCAGAAGTCTTTTCATCTTACAAAACGGAAACTGTACTCACTAAACAGTATCTCCTGCTCCTCCCTCCACCCAGGCCCTGGTGACCACCATTCGACTTTCTGTCTCTATCATTTGACCCCTCTAATGACTTCATGTAAGTGGAGTAATGCAGTATCTCTCTTTTTGTGACTGGTTTATTTCAGATAGCAGTGTCTCCAAGGCCCAACTGTGTTGCAGCATGTATCGGGATCTTTCCAGCGAAGGCTGAATAATAGCGCCTTGTGTGTATATACCACATTCTGCTCGTCCACTCATCCATTCATCCACACTCAGCTGCTTTTTCCACATTTTCACTACTGTGAATAGTGCTGCTGTGAACACAAGTGTACAAATAACTCTTTGAGACTCTGCTTTTGGGTATATAGCCAGAAGCAGAATTGTTGGTGGTTTTTTTTTTTTTTTTTTTTTTTAATTTTTTGAGCAACTGCCATTCTGCAGAGGCTGTAGCATTTTGCATTTCCAACAACAGAGCACAATTTTGTCAACAGATTATTTTATGTTTTGGGGGGTGGTTTTAAATAGTAGTCATCCTAATGACATCTTATAACTACCTCACTGTAGTTTTGATTTTCGTTTTCCTAATGATTGGCGATGTTGAATATCTTTTCCTGTGCTTATTGGACCTTTGTATACCTTTGGAGAATTGTCTGTTCAAGTCCTTTGCCCGTTCCATTTATGAATAAAGTTGTTTTGTTACCGTTGAGTTTTAGGAGTTCTCTCTCTATTCTAGATATTTATCTCTCATTAGTTATATGAATTTTAAATATTTTCTTCCACTCTGTGGGTTGCCTTTTATTATGTTAATACTGTCTTTTGATACATAGCATTTTAAAATTTTCATGAAGTCTAACATATCTAGTTTTTCTTTTACTGCCTGTGCCTTGGTATTGTATTCGAGAAATCATTGCCAAATTTAACGTGGTGAAGTTTTTGCCTTATGTTTTCTTCTAAGAGTTTTTTCATTTTAATTCTTACATTTAGGTCATGGATCCACTTGGGGTTAATTTTTGTATATGGTATCAGGGTCCAATTTCATTGTTTTGTATGTGAATATTCAATTTTCACAGCACCAATTGCTGAAAAGATTATCATTCTTCCATTGAATGATCTTAGCACCCTTATCAAAAATAAATGGACCATATATGTGAGGGTTTCTTACTGGACTCTATTCTATTCCATTGATCTATATGTCTATCTTTATGCCAGTACCATACTCTTTTGATTGCTGTAGCTTTGTGGTGAATTTTAAAACAGAAAAGTGTGTATAATCCAGCTTTGTTCTTTATTTTCAGTATTGTTTTGCCTATTGGAGTCCGTTGAGGTTCCTTATGAGTTTTAGGATGGGTTTTTCTATTTCTGAAAAAAAAATAATTGAAATTTGGTAAGGAATGCATTAAATTTGTATATCACTTTGGACAATACTGACTTTTTAAGTATATCAAATATTCTAACTCATAGAGATGTCTTTCTATTTATTTGTCTTCTGTAGTTTTTTCAGCAATGTTTTCTAGTTTTTATTGTACACATCTTTCATCTCCTTAGGTTAATTTCTATGTATTTTATTCTCTTTTATGCAATTGTAATGGGAATTATCTTTTAAATTTCCTTTTCAGATTAATCCTTGTTAGAATATGATAACACAACTGGTTTTGAGATGTTGATTTTCTATTCTGCAATTTTACTGAATAAATTATTTCATTAGTTATAAATGTGTGTGTGTGTAATCTTTGGTATTTTCTACATACAAGATCGTGTAATCTGATAACAGAAATAATTTACTTCTTCCTTTCCAATTTGGAACTTTTATTTCATTTTCTTGCATAATTGCTCTGTACAGGACTTCTAGTACTATGTTGCATAGAGCAACAAAATCAAGCATCCTTGCCTTGTTCCCAATCTTTTAGTCTTTTACCATTGAGTATATTAGCCGTGAATTTTTCATGTAGCAGTTATGTTGAGGTAGTTTCCTTCTATTCCTAGTTTGCTGAGTTTTTTTTTTGGAAATCATGAAATGGTGTTGAATTTTGTCAAATGCTTTTTCTGCATCAATTGAGATGATTGCGTTTTTTTCTCCTTCATTCTTTTAATGTGATGCATTACATTGGTTGATTTTCGTATATTGAACCATTCCCGCACTGCTAGAATAAGTCCCACTAGCCCATGGTGTGTAACTCTTGAAATGTTGCTGAATTTGATTTGCTGGTATTTTGTGAAGGATTTTTGCATCGGTATCATAAAGGATATTTGTAGTCTCTTGTTTTGTAATGTCTATTTCTGGCTTTAGTATTGGGGTAATGTTGCCCTAATACAATGAATTTGGGAGTGCTCCTTTTTCTTCTATTTTTTTGGAAATGTTTCAGAAAGATTTCTATTAGTTCTTTTTTAAATATTTGGTAGAATTTACCAGTGAAGCCATCAAAGGGCTTTTCTTTGTCAGGAGATCTTGGATTACTAATTTGATATCCTTGCAAATTATAGATCTATTTATTTTTTCTATTTCTTCATCATATAGTTTTGGTAGGTTGTGTATTGCTAGGAATTTCTCAATTTGACCTAGATGATCTGACTTGTTGGTGTACAAATGCTCATGGTCCTTTCTTATAACCTGTTTTGTTTCTGTCGATTTGGTAGTATTCTCCACTTTCATATCAGATTTTAGTAATTTGTGTCTTGTCTTTTATAGTCCATCCAGCTAAACCATTATGCTAATCTTTTCAAATAACCAACTTTTGACTTCATTTATAGTCTTTACTATTTCTCTATTCTCTATTATTTTTAAGTGGTAAAGTTTGGTTGTTGAAATAGTTCTTGTTTTTAAATGTAAGCATTTATAGCCATAAGTTTTCCTCTTAGCACTGCTTTCACTGTGGCCAATAAGTTTTTGTATGTGATGTTTTCATTCACATTATTTTCGAATTATTTCTAATTTCTCTTGTTATTTCTTCTTTGTTCCATTGGTTGTTTAAGAGTGTGCTGCTTAATTTCTACAGATTTGTGTATTTTTCACTTTTCTTTGTTATTGATTTCTAACTTGATTCCCTTGTTCTCAGAGAAGATACTTTGTATCTTTTCAATCTATTAAGGCTTAATTGATGGCCTAACATATGGTCTATCTTGGAAAAGGCTTCATGTGCACTTGAGAAGAATATGTATTCTGTCATTGTTGGGTAGAGTGTTCTGTATATGTTTGTTAGGATCTAGTTTGTTTATTGGGTTGTTTAAATTTTCTACATTTTACTTATCCTCTGTCTGTTTCTTCTATCCATTATTGAGAGGAATATTGAAGTCTCCAACTGTTATTGTAGAACTGTCTTTTTCTTCCTTTAGTTCTATTTTTGCTTCATATATTTTGATGATCTGTTTTTATATGTAAATGTTTATCTTTTTATATTTTTTTTTAATCAATATTTTTTATATGGTTTTGTGGGGTACAGTTAAGGATTAGGTGTACAATTATGTTTCATTCAGGCACCCTGTTGATAAGAGGTGTTTCCCCATCCCCAGACAGATATTTGCTACTGTTAATCCCATCCCCCTCCCCCCCATAGTTTCCCAGTACCGTCAGTCATTTTCTTAGAGTATTACATTGGATGTTCAAGGTCCATTATATGAGTGAGAACATGGATACTTGGATCTTTGTTTCTTTGAGAGGTCACTCAGTATTATAGACTCTAGTTCCATCCAGGTTGCTGCGAAATTCATGATTTTGTTCTTTTTTATGGCTGCGTAGTATTCCATCGTGTATATGTACCACATTTTTTAATCCAGTCTTCTTTTGATGGGCAGCATGGTTGTTTCCAGGATCTTGCTATTGTGAACAACGCTGCGATGAACATACGTGTGCAGGTATCTTTTTTACAGAGTGATTTGAGTTCTTCAGGGTATATTCCCAGTAGGGGGATTGCAGGGTCATATGGAAGGTTGATATATAGAGCTTTTAGGAATCGCCACACTGCTTTCCACAGAGGTTGCACTAGTTTACACTCCCACCAACAGTGTAGAAGTGTTCCCTTTTCGCCACACCCTCTCCAGCAGCTGTTATTTTTTGAGTTGTTGATAATTACCATTCTGACTGGAGTTAGGTGGTATCTCAGTGTGGTTTTGATTTGCATCTCTCTGATGATTAATGAGGTTGAACATTTCTTCATGTGTGTGTTGCCTGCTCGGATGTTCTCTTTTGTGAAGTGTCTGTTCATATCTTTTGCCCATTTTATAATGGGGTTGTTTGTTTTTTTCTTTTTTTTTCCAGCACGTTTCAGATCCAGGATGTTAAGCCTTTGTCAGACCTGGTGTTGGCAAATATTTTCCCAGTCTGTAGGCTGTCACCCTGCTCTCTTGATGGTTTCTTTGGCCTTGCAGAAGTTTGTCAGTTTAATAAGGTACCACTTGTCTATCTTCTCTCTTATGACCTGTGGGTTTCGGGTTTTGTTCAGGAATTGGATGCCAGTTCTGATTTCCATGAGGATATTTCCTTCATTTTCTAAGGTTCTTATGGTTTGAGGTTTTACATATAGGTCTGTGATCCATTTGGAGTTAACCTTTGTGCATGGGGATGGATAGGGGTCCTGTTTCAATCTTCTGCATGTGGTCAACCAGTTTTCGCAGCACCATTTACTGAATAGGTTCTCCTCTCCCCAGTGGTAGGTGGTGGAGGCCTTGTTGAAGATAAGTTGGTTGAGAAATTGAGGTTTTGCCTCTGGAATCTCAATTCTATTCCATTGATCTATATGCCTGTTCCTATACCAATACCAAGCTGTTTTGATGATTGTAGCGTTATAGTAAAGTTTGAAGTCTGGTAATGTGATACCACCTGCTTTGTTTTTTTTGCTGAGGATTGTTCTGGCTATTCTTGGTCGTTTGTGCTTCCATATGAATTCCTGTGTTGTCTTTTCTAGGTCTGAGAAGAATGTTGCTGGTAATTTGATGGGTATTGCATTGAATTTTTAGATTGCCTTAGGTAAGATGGACATCTTCACAATGTTGATTCTTCCAATCCATGAGCATGGGATATTTTTCCACTTGTTTGTGTCATCTTTGATTTTTGAGCAGTGTTTTGTAGTTTTCATTGTAAAGGTCTTTCACATCTCTGGTTAGGAAGATGCCAAGGTATTTCATTTTTTTTTTTGTGGCTATTGTGAATGGAATTGTGCTTTTTATTTGGGTTTCTGTTTGTTTATTATTGGTGTAGAGAAATGCGATTGTCTTTTGTACATTTATTTTGTATCCTGAGACTTTGCCAAAGGCCTTTATCAGTGTAAGGAGGTGTTTGACAGATTCTCTTGGGTTTTCAAGGTACACAATCATACCATCTGCAAAGAGAGATAGCTTGACTTCCTCTTTTCCTATTTGGATACCCCTGATTGCCTCCTCTTCTCTGATTGCTTTAGCCAGGACTTCCAATACTATGTTGAACAGGAGGGGTGAGAGTGGGCAACCTTGTCTTGTTCCAGTTTTCAGGGGAAATGGTTCCAATTTTTTGTCCATTTAGGAGTATGCTGTCTGTGGATTTCTCATTGATGGCTTTTACTATTTTGAGGTATGTTCCCTGTATGCCTAGATGTTCAAGGGTTTTTATCAAGAAGGGGTGCTGGATTTTATCAAAAGCTTTTTCTGCATCTAATGATATAATCATGTGGCTTTTGTTTTGACATCTGTTGATGTATTTAATTACATTTATGGTTTTACGAATGTTGAACCAGCCTTGCATCCCAGGAATGAAGCCTACTTGGTCATGATGGATGATTTTTGAGATGTATTGCTGAATTCGGTTTGCTAGGATCGTGTTGAGAATTTTAGCATCTATGTTCATCAAAGATATTGGCCTGTAGTTCTCTTTCTTTGTTGGATCTTTACCTGGCTTGGGTATCAATGTGCTGTTGGCTTAGTAAAATGATTTGGGGAGAGTTCCATCTTTTTCGATCACCTGGAATACGCTCAGTAGGATTGGTATCACCTCCTCCTTAAATGTCTTGTAGAATTCTGCTGGAAAGCCATCTGGACCAGGGCTTTTTTTTGTAGGAAGTTTTCTTATTACGTGGTCGATTTCCTTGATAGTTATTGGTCTATTTAGGGTCTGAATTTCTTCTTGTTCCAATCTAGGTTGGTTGTGTGATGTCAGAAAGTCCTCCATTTCCTTAAGGTTTTCAAGTTTGTTTCCATACAAGTGTACGTAGTAGTCTCTAATGATCTTTTGTATTTCTTCAGGGTCAGATGTGACTTTATCTTTTGTGTTTCTGATTGTGCTTATTTGATTTTTTTTCTCTTTTTTTCTTGGTCAGTCTAGCTAGAGGACCATCTTTCTTGTTTATCCTTTCGAAGAAACAGGTTTTTGTTTCATTGATTTTTTGTATCATCTTTTTGTCTTCTATGTCCTGGATTTGGGCTTTTATTTTGGTGATCTAGATTCTTCTGCTGAAATTAGGGTTTTTGTGGTCTTGCTTTTCCAGCTTCTTTAGGTGGCTTGTTAGGTTGTTAATTTGTGTTCCTTCCATTTTCTTCATGTGTGTTTGTAGGGATATAAATTCCCCTCTTACTACAGGTTTCAAGGCGTCCCAGAGATTTTGGTAAGATGTTTCTTCATTTTCATTTGTTTCCAGGTATCTTTTGATCTCTGTTTTGATTTCATCATTGACCCAGAAGTTGTTTAGCATCATGCTGTTTAGTGTCCATGTCTTTGTGGGTTTTGGGGGACTTTGTTGGTGTCAATGTGTATTTTTATTCCACTGTGGTCCAAGAAGGTGCATGGTAGAATTTCGGTCCTTTTACATTTGCTTATGCTTGATTTATGACCAATTACATGGTCGATCTTAGAATACGTTCCATGCGGTGATGAGTAGAATGTATATTCTGTGGTCTTTGGATGGAGTGTTCTGTAGGTATCAATTAATTCCATTTGGTCCAAAGTCACATTGAGGTTCCAGATCTCCTTGCTGTCTTTTTGTCTTGATGATCTGTCTAGGGTTGTAAGTGGGGTATTAAAGTCCCCAGTTATGATGGTATTAGAGTCAATATCTTTCTTTAGTTTTCCGAGAAGTTGGTGCACCTATGTTGGGTGCATATATGTTTAGGATAGATATTTCTTGTTGATGGATTGAACCTTTTATCATTATGTAGTGGCCTTCTGTATCTTTGATTTGATTTTTAATAGCTTGAAGGGTATTTTGTCTGAAATTAAGATTGCTACTCCTCCTTTCTTTTGTATTCCGTTCACCTGAAAGTTCATTTCCCATCCTCTTACTTTGAGTCTGTGGGTGTCCTTTCTAGTAAGGTGAGTCTCTTGAAGTCAATAGATTGTTGCCTGATGATATTTTATCCATTTTGCCATTCTATGTCTTTTCAGTGGTGTGTTTAGTCCATTCACATTTAGGCTAATAATTGAAATGCAAGAGTTGATCCCTGTCACAAGGTTCTTATAGAGTTGTTCCTGTTTGTTTGTTGTCTTTCTTTGGGTTCTGAAGTTGGCTCATGTGTGGTTTTAATCTTTTGCCTGTACTCTTGTGAAGAATGTTGTTGTTCTTTTTTCTTTTCCTTCTGCGTTCAGTACTTTCTTAAGTGTTTCTTGTAGAGGTGGTCTGGTGGCAGCGTAGGTTCTTAGGGATTGGATATCTGGAAAAGATTTCAATTCTCCCGCACTAATGAAGCTTAGTTTGGCTGGGTAGGTTATTCTTGGTTGAAATTGTTTCTCTTTCAGAACTTTGAAGATAGGGCTCCAGGCTCTTCTAGCCTGAAGGGTTTCTGTGGATAAATCTGCTGCTATTCTAAGTGGTTTTCCCTGGTAGGTAGTATGGCCTTTTTCTCTTGCTGCCTTTAGGATTTTTTCTTTTATAGCTACTTTGTTCAGGCGAATTATTATGTGTCTTGGAGTTGGTCTTCTCATTTGTTGTCTTGCAGGGGTTCTCTGAATCTCTTGTGTTTGAATTTTTTTATCCTTGATGAGATGAGAGAAGTTTTCTTGAATGATTTCATGAAAAGTTTGTTCCAGTGTGACTTCTGTTTCTCTCTCTGCCTCAGGAAGCCCAATTACTCTTAGGTTTGGTCTCTTGAAGTGATCATTCATCTCTTGCAGGTTTTGTTCTGTCTTTTTGAGTTTCTTTTCTATGCTTTTGACAGTTTGGGTTAGTTCTGTGTTTTGGTCTTCGAGCTCTGAGATTCTTTCTTCTGCTTGGCTAATTCTGCTTTCCATGCTTATTAGTCTGTTATTCATTTCCATCACAGTATTTACTACTTTTATTTCTGACATCAGCTCCTTCCTATTTTCCTCTTGTTTCTCCTCAATTTTTTAAATTCTCTCCATTAATGTCTTGATGTCTGGGTTTGTTGCATGTGACCAGTCATTCTGGGGGCTCTTCACTGTTTGTGTTCCAGAATCTGATTTCTCAGTGCCTGATCTCCCAGGGGTCTGTGTGAGACCTATATTCTTCTTTTGGTTTTTCTTCATTTGTGCGGTTTTCCCCCCTCCCTACTTTTTCCTTCCCTCCATGTCACCGTCTTCTTTAATTCTGTTATTCAGGGGTAAAGGGATTGGTTTTACTTCTGTATGTTCAATCTCCTATTCTTTATGTATGCCCTCTTACTTTGTTCACTTCTGGAGTTGCACTGTAGGTTGGGGGTGGTCCTTTTTTCAGTTTTGCGATTTACTTAAGGGGCAAGCTGTGATTCAAAATCTATCTGCAGGTCCTGGTATTTTCTGACTGGTGTGTGGATAATCTGGCGCCCACTTCCCACTGTCTTGGAATCTGTCTGTGCAGTGGGGCTGTAGGATTACTCCCTGAAATAAAATGTGGTTAGCAGAGGGAAGAGAATGGAGCAGACAGTGGGTTGAAGAGGGGGGTGCAGAGATAAAGGAGTAAAGGGGGAAACAGACATGTGCCAACAAATGGAGAGAGAGACCTATTCTGAAACAGATATAAACAATAGACCACAGCTACAGACGAACCAACTCCCATATAAAAAAATAAAACATATAGTGATGCTAACATACAAGCTAACCAACCACCTTATTGGTGTGCTGTTCCTCTATACAAAGATATGGTTTACAGAGAGAAGAAAAGGAAGAGGCAAAAAAAAAAGGAACAATACAGTAGGAATAGAATTAAGTCATTAAAGTAACAGAATCAATGAAGAACAGTCTGAGACTTTTCGTTTAAGTCCAATGTCCTTTCAGTTCTGATTTCTAGCTTTCTTTTGAAGCAGGTAAATTAGTTTGCAGTTAGGGTCAGTTACCCCTGGTCTGCTGTGAAGGACAGTTCAGATCACCCTCCGTTCACCACTCTGGCCTATGTCCTTTTCAAGCTTGTTTCTCCCGTTTCGGTGTTGTTACCTTGAATCGCCAGCAGGTGGTGCTATCTCAGCTGCTCGCCCCAGAGGGGGTGGGGCCAGACAGGAACCACGAGACTGGAGATGGATGCCTGCCTCAGAGCACAGGCAGGAGACTCACAGCGGGCAGGATGTCTCGGTCGCAGGAGAGGTGGTAGCTAGCGATCCCAGCAGATCTTCCTTGAAGGGGCTTCAAGTAGTGAAGTTGTGGATCGCCTCCAGCCTGGGTGGTGCAATATGCTACCGGCGGTGGCGGCGGCGGCAGTGGCGTCTGCGCTGCAGTCGCTGTCCAGACCGCTGCGATGCCCCAGTGGTGGCAACAGCTGAGCTCTGTATGCAGGCTGCGATTTTGGGGTCCGCAGCCCCCGGGGCGAGAGCCAGAGACCCACTGCACTTTGCAGAGGGTTTCACAGACCAGGTTGCCCCATCGCCATCTTGCCAGAAGTCCCGTAAATGTTTATAATTGCAATATTTTCTTACTGCATTAAAACTTTTATCAATATAAAATGTCCAGTGTCACCTCTAAACTATTTTGATTTAAAGTCTATTTTGACTGAGATTAGTATTATCATCTTGGTTCTCTTTTGATTACTATTTGCATGGAATATTCTCTTTCTTCCTTTTACTTTCAATCTATTTGTATTTTTTGGATCTAAAATGAGTCTTTTGTTGGCAGTATATAGTTAGATCTTGTTTCTTAATTGTTCTGCCAGTCTTTGTCTTTCAATTAAATAATGTAATCCATTTACTTTTAAAGTAATTGCTGATAAGGAGGAACTCCAGTCATTTTGCTCTGTGTTTTCTATCAGGCTTGTAACTCTTTTGTCCCTCATTTCCTGCATTACTGTCTTTTTTTGTGTTTTGATTTTTTTGTAATAAAACATTTATTTTTTTATTATTATTTTTTAATCAGAATCTCACTTTGTCACCCAGGCTGGAGTGAAGTAGCATGCTCACAGTCACCACAGCCTCCACCTTCTGGGTTCAGGAAATCCTTTCACCTCAGTCGGTCAAGTAGCTGGAACTACAGGCATGTGCCATGAAGCCCAGCTATTTATTTGATTTATTGTAGAGACAAAGTCTCACCAAGTTGCACAGGCTAGTCTTGAACCCCTGAGATCAGGCAATCCTCTTGCCTCAGCCTCCCAAATTGCTGGGATTACAGCCCTGGTCATAAAACATTTAAATTCTTTTCTCATTTCCTTTTGTGTGTATTCTCTTGTTATTTCATTTGTGGTCAACATGGAGATTATGTTTAACATATTAAAATTTTAATACTATAATTTGAAGTTGTCCCAGCTTAACTTCAGTAACACAGAAAGACTTTACTCCTTTAACTACTCCACTTCCACTCTTTTGAGTTGTGGATGTCGCAAAATGATATCTGTAGGCATTGTGTGTCCAAAAACATAAACTAATTTTTTCATGCATGAGTCTCTTATGTAGAAGAAAAAAAACAAAATGTGGTCTTATGAACCCAAGTTATAATAGTACTAAGTTTTAGGTTAATATTTTTAAAAGATATTTTAGTCTCTTATTTATATATTTATTTAAAGATGAGAGTTACAATTCAGGGTTAGGTATGCAAATGTTCATTATGCAGGTACCCTAAAAGATATATTAGTCTCTTAAATAATGGAGAAAATAGTGAACTTACAAACTGTTGTTACCACAATGCTAGCCTGTAAAATTGCCCATCTATTTTGCTGAGATCTTCATTTCTTCATATGGCTTCTAGTTACTATCTAGAGTTCTTTCATCTCAACCTGTAGTTTTTAGCATTTCTTGTAGGGTAGGTCTAGTGCTAATGAGCTTCCTCAGATTTTGTTTATCTGAGAATGTCTCAATTCTCCCCTCATTTTGAAGGGCAGATTTTCTTGGCTATAGAATCTTAGTTGGCAGTTTTTTCTTTCCCTACTTTAAATATATCAACCCTCTGCCTTCTGGCCTCCAAAGTTTCTGATGAGAAATCTGATGACAATCTTAAAGATTCCTTGAGCGTGATGAGTCGCTTCTCTCTTGTGGCTTTCACAATTATCTTTGTCTTTAGCTTACAATCATTTGATTATAATCTTTTTTTGTGGGAGTCCTTTTGAATTTATTCTACTTGGAGTTTGAGTTCTGTAAATGTTTATATCAACGTCTTTCATCCAATTTGGGAAGTACCAGTCATTCTTTCTTTGAATAATATCTCTGTCCCTTTCTCTCTGTCTCACCTCCATTGAAAACTCTCACAATGTGTGTATTGATCTGTTTGGTGATGCCCTACAGGTCCCTTAGGCTCTGTTGACTTTTCTTCAGTCTTTTTCCTTTCTGCACTCCAGACTCAATAATATCTGTTTTTCTCTCTTCAAGCTTGTTGATTCTTTCTTCTGTCTGCTCAAATTTGCCTTTGAGTTCCTCTAGTAAATTTTTTATTTCAACTATTTTGCTTTTTGGTTCTAAAAAATTTCTGGAAACCAATTTCTTCTTGTTTCCTTTTTAGGTTTTCTGTCTCTATTGACATTTTTGTTTTGTTCATACATCATTTTCTTCTCATTTTAAAAAAGTTTTTTGAGCATCTTTTGATGGTTGTTTTAAAGTCTTTGTCTAATAGATCTCACATCGGATCTTTTTCAGGGACGGTTTCTGTTTATTTATTTTTTTCTTTGAATGGTTTTTCCTATTTTTGTTTGCATGCTTTGTGATTTTTTGGTTGGAAACGATACATTTGATTATAATAATGTGGCTACCTTCCTCCTCAGGGTTAACTGGCTTTTTATGTATTCATTTTGTTTTGTTTTACTGTTATTGGCTGTCTACGTGTGGAGAATTACCTGACGTATAAAATTAAGTTCTTCTTGTGTCTTTTCTGAGCCTGTGTTACAGCCTGACCAGCATTTATGCCTGCTACCCAGAAAGACTAAGACTGATGCAGCTGTTACAGTAGAGAAACAGTTCAATATCACAAAGCAACTGAGCAAGGAAGATGGGAAATATTTCTCAAGTCTGCCTCTCTGAGAGTCTTAGGCTTAGCTTTTTAAAGAAATAATGGCAGGCAGAGGTCTAGAGATAGATGCTGCTGCTTGACTGAGGATGAAGCCAGGGGGAATGTTGAAACTATCTTCATGTCGCAGAGCTAGTTTCTGGGAGAGGGCTTACAGGACTAATGAAGCCAGCACTCAGAATGCATCCTGGTCCCAGTTGGAGCCTCAGGCCCATCAGAGTGCAAAGTCTGAAAAACACTATTCTTGGCCAGGCTCAATGGCTCAGCCTGTAATCCTAGCACGTTGGGAGGCCGAGGTGAAAGGATTTCCTGAGCCTGCAGGTCCAAGACCAGCCCGAGCAACTTGACAAGACCTTGTCTCTACAATAAATCAAAAAATTAGCTAGGAGTGGTGGTGCATGCCTGCAGTTCCGGCTACTTGGAAGGCTGAGGTGGAAGGGTCATCGGAGCCCAGCAGGTCGATGCTGGTGTGGCCATGAATATGCCACTGCACTCCAGCCTGGGAAACAGAATGAGACTTAAACTCAAAAAAAAAAAAAAAAAGAAAGGAAAAAAAACCCCAGTATTCTTAGGTTTTACAATGGATTACAATTACAAAGCAAGTCCTGAAACCATTGCCTACTGACCCCTGGGCAGTAAGCCATTATAGAGGTAGTTTCGGAGGAAGTCATATGGGAGGTGGGGACCTTGGACATGACAGACGCTCATACCTTCAGCCATCAAAGTTTTGGATGCTATCAAGGAGATCTCTGTGACCTTATGCTCATTGTTTAAGTGAAAATAGGTTAATCAAACTTGTGGGCAGCCTCCTCCCTCCCCAGCGATCAGGACATGAAGATAATAAATTACGCTCTATTAAAGTGAAAGCAAGCTTAGAAACCACAGATTTGTTACTTTCTAACCACAGCTACTGCTTTTCAGGACTCAGGTCTCTTCTTCCCTGTGGTAGAATTTTATGTAGGCAGTTTCACCTGCACCTGGGCCCAGTGACTTTCTAATACGCCCTGTATATGCAGTTTCTTTCTTTTTTTTTTTAGTTGGTGGTCTCACTCTGTTGCCCAGACTGGAGTGCAGTGCCATGATCACGGCTCACTGCAGCCTCACCCTCCTGGACTCAGGTGATCCTTCTGCCTCAGCCTCCTGAGCAGGTGGGACTATAGACACCACCACCACACCCGGCTAATTTTTTGATTTTTTGTAGAGATGAGGTCTCACTATATTGCCCAGGCTGTGCAGTTGCTCTTGAATGTCCTAGTTTTCAATGTGTAGCTCCCAAAAACAAGAATAAGAGAAAAATGAAGAGGGAATAAAAGACTCTGGTCCTTTAATCCCTGGAAATCACTTCAGCCAGAGAGGGAGGGGGACTTACCACAATGCAGGGAGGTGCAACAGCAATGGCTACCACCCAGTTACCTGCAGTTTTGTCATCAGAAGAAACAATCCACAGTCAGGACACAGATCCTTAATATTTGGAAGACAGGGTCTTCTTTTGCCCACCATGGTTCCAGCAAATTGTGTGCAAACTCCTCCAGGAACATGCGCACAGTCACTTGCCCCAGGGCTTAGGTGTGGGGAATGGATACTTACTACTCTGCTAAGAGCTAAAATTCACTGGAATTAACTGTTTCCATCTTCCCCTGGAAGCTGCAACCCTTCGGTAGATGCCAAAGTTCCAAAATGATGACATCAGACAGACAGATTCTGCCAGGACAATTGCTTAGGTGAACAGACAGATGCCTAGTGCTTTCAACTCTGCCGTCTTCTCAGAATCCTTTTTCCAGTCTTAAAGTCATAGTAATTTATAATATGCTTTTGACTTTAGTAATACTCCATTAGTAACAGCACATTAAACATCTACCCAGTCAAATAAAATGGGTTCATTGGGACAAAAATCCTGTGAAATCCTTTATGGAGGCTAACCTTGATCTTTGTTCTCAGGGAAAGTGTCTCATCTGAACTGCTTGAGGGCTAACAACACTCCACTGATGTCTAGCGGGAGAGAGGAAAACATTTCCTGGAGAAAACAGGACAAGAATAACTGAAATGGAGGAAGTATGTTACCTGTAAGTGATTTTAAACTTTTGTAGCTAACACTTATTTTCTGTGCTTACAAGAGAATAAAGAAAACAGGAAACTTACAGATAACTCTAGGGAATGTTTTTCAGCCAATATCTCTTAAGTGCTTCCCTTGTGCTAGGCATACAGCTGAAGACTTAATATTCATAGTGTTCAATAAGGTTGCTGTCAACCACATGAGGCTAATGAATACTTGAAAGATGGTCAGTCAAAATTAAGATGTGTGAAAGTAAAATACACACTAAGCTTTAAAGACTTATTTTTTAAATGACATAAAAGACTGTATTAATATTTTATATTGATTGCATGTTAAAATCGTGCATATTTTTTGATAGGTTGGGTTGAATCAGACATATTAATATTATTTTATCTATTTATTCTTTGCTTTTTGAAATGACTACTAGAAAATTTACAATTACTTATATGACTCACATTTGTGGCTTGCATTGTATTTCTATGGGAGACGACAGCTTCAGGCTAGCTCCACACTGCATCTCATAACAACCTTACAATGTAGACTATTATTGGGTCTATTTCACTGAAGAAGAAACTGCCGAGGTGCAAAGACTGCAGGTGACTTGCCCAGCATTATTAAATCGGGGCTGTGATTCAAACCCAGGTGGGTCGTAGCCACTGTATTATGCTGCCTCTTTCTTGGTTTATGATTTAGCATTTTTCTGGGTGAGTGAAGAATGGAGCTCTGGGTTAAGACCCAGTTCCCTCACCGACTATTTTCATGAGCTTGGGTGATTCTTGTAATCTCCTCATGTCATTAGACATGAGATTAATAAGTCTATAATGCTTTATTGTTTTATCTGAATCACTTCTTTGGCTTTACAATCTGTGAGTACAAGTAAGTGTTCAATTACAGAGGCATATCGCCTCCTAGTGGGGATGGAGCTTCAGGCGTCCCTGTCCTCCAAATAGTGACCATTGTACCCAGTAGGTAGTTTCTGAAACCTTCTCCACCTCCCCCTTCCCCCACAAATGTTTCCTTAGCATCACCCCACACAATTGTGAAAAAAGTTCAAATAAATACCAAATATGTTAATCAGTTCCCGAGAGAGAGTTAATTATGTCTGGCGTAACACCAGAGTTAATGAATGAAACACACATTAACGTCTCTCCTTGTGAAATTGGAATAGCAATGCTCTCTTTAAGCATAATGGGTAATAAAGACAGTATAGGTTTTAGCTGTTATTTATTCTATCGGTTGTTCTACATATGATTATTTCTCAAGTCTTCTTACAACCTCTTATGCAAAGAATCTAGAATTTGAATGATTTCGGATCAGGAAAATTATATCACTTCCAAAGATAAAAGCAAGGGAAAGTACAACTTGGTACCATGGTTAAGTATTTCTTTTCTTTTCTTCCTTTTTTTTGAGTTGGAGTCTCATTCTGTTGCCAAGGCTGGAGCGCAGTGGCACACTCAAGCCACCCCAGTAACAACCTGCTTGGCTCCGGCAATCCTTCCACCTCAGCCTTCCAAGTATCTGGAACTACAGGTGCATGTTACCACACCCAGCTAATTTTTTAAAAAATGTATTGTAGAGATAAAGTCTTGCCAAGTTGCTCAGGCTGGTCTCGAACCCATGAGCTCAGGTAATCCACTCGTCTCAGCCTCCCAAGATGCTGGGATTATAGGCTGAGCCACCATACCCGGCCAAGTATTCATTTTCTATTGTCATATTTCTCATTTAATTACACTGGTGAGAATTCAAGTCTCCCCTAGGAAACCCCAAATGCTCCTTGTTTCCAATTATTTTGGTGCACCTGTTGATTATAATCTGAATCCCACTTGAGAGCACAGAATCCTTACCACTAGACCACCAGGGAATGACTGAACCTCACATGAAAAAGCATCTCCTCCTTTGAGGCCATAGGTGATCCTTGAAGGCAAAAGCAGGACTTTTGACATCACTTATTGCAATGGACTAAAATGTTTGTGTCCCTCAAATTTGTATATTGAAATTTTAGCCTCTAATATGATAGTATTAGGAAGTGAAGCCTTTGGTGAATGATTAGGTTATGAAGGTGGAGCCTTCATGAATGCCCTTCAACAAGGGAACCCAGACAGCTCTCAGCCTTATTTTCTGCCATGTAAGGATGCAACAAGGCCAGGTGTGGTGGCTCACACCTGTAACTCCAGCACTTTGGGAGACTGAGGTGGGAGGACTGCTTGAGTCCAGGAGTTTAAGACCAGCCTAGGCTGCATAGTGAGACCTCATCTTTACATAACAACAACAGAAAAAAACCCACAAAATATTAACTGGGCACGTTGACACGCACCAGTAGTCCTAGCTACTTGGGAAGCTGAGGTGGAAGGATCACCTGAGCCCAGGGGGTTGAAGCTGTGGTGAGCCACGATTCATGCCACTGCACTCCAGCCTGAGCAAAGAAAAAAAGAAAGAATTCAGGGAGACGTATGCAGTCTGCAGGTGGGAAGAGGGTCTTCACCAGAACCCGACCATGCTGGCACCCTGATCTCACACCTTCAGCCTCTAGAGCTGTTTCTGTTATTTATAAGCCACCCAGTGTATGGTACTTTGCTACCCAGCCCAACTAAGATTCAGACACAAACGAGACTCCAAATCATCTCTGCTCATGTCTGAGTACTGCTGACAAGAAAATCACAAGACCTAGCCTCCTCTTCAGGCTGGGGTCACATAACACTGTCATGGGATTTTGACAACACTCCCTGCATTCTCTGGTACCAGTCACTAGCTCTGGCTCCTGGCTTCACCATCTGCCGCATGATTTTGTTCTTATAATTGCAAACTATCCTGACTTTGCAGCAGGTATTGTCTTAGGGTTCTACCACCCACAATGTGTTCTTTGAATTCTGTCTCAGTGCTACCTAGTAACTCTTTTTCTGGCAACTTTTTTCGACTTCAGGTGTAGATCACTGGTTAATCTTCTTCTTCACTTCATGGCCCTTCACTGTCAGTTGCACGTCAGGTCTTCTCTTATTCGTTCACTCATATTCGTCCCTGTTCTCCTCTACTCTGCCCTCTCCACGGCAGTCATTCCTAAGTGTTGACCTCTGTCCTTCTCTCTGGAGGCCTTCTTCCAAGACGTATAGTTTTGTGTTGTGTGCATGCATCTTAAATTGATATAAACCACATTGTGATGAAAATCTCATTCTGTTTCTTTCTTATTCAGCAACACGTTTTTAAAAGTCTAACTATGTTGTTGAGTGTGTATCTGGACTGCAGCTTCTAGTGATGCCAAATTTTGCAACCATTTTACTCACTCCCCAGCAACACAGAAATGGGCTTGCACGTTGCCCTCAACTCACCAATGCTATTAACAACGTGGTGCCCCCATCCTCATACACGTTCCCTTATGTGCGAGATTTCCTCTGGATTCCTATACCCAGCGGTGGAAATACCAGGTCAGAAATAACATATGGATCAGTCAGAGTACAACCAGGAAAACAGAAGCCACCCTAAGGGTGTAATACTGAGAGACTTCAATGCAGGAGTAGTTACTGCAGACGCCCAGGCCTCTTTTCCAATCCAGACCTGATGGAGCTCAGGGACCCATTCACCCACTGAACCCTAACTTCCTGAGGATGGACGTGTTGGTTTTACTTGCAGTCCCCTGCCTAGAATCGTGCCAGTACTGCTGACCAAGTGAGAAATGCTTCTGTTGATTTTTGGTATCGTGCTTTACCCCTGTTGAATTTTTTTTTCTTTTTGGTTGCTTTGGTTTGTTTTTAAGTGAGCATCTCACTTTGTTGCCCAGAATGAAGTACAGCGGCACAGTTACAGCTCAGCACAGCCTTGACCTCCTGTGTTGGACAGTCCTCCCACCTCAGCCTCCGAGGAGCTAGGACATTTATTCTTATTATTAGCTGAGTATGGTGGTGTGCACCTGTTGTCCCTGCTACTTGGGAGACTGAGGCAGGAGGATCACTTGAACCCAGGAGTTTAAGACTATAGTGAGCTGTGATTGACACTGCACTCCATCCTGGGTAACAGAGCAAGACCACACAAGTGTGCGTGTGTGTGTGTGTGTGTGTGTGTGTGTGTGTGTATACATACATATATATGTGTATATACGTATATTTATATATATATATTCTTCTTTGAGGATTTATTTCTTATTTGAGAGTTTATTTGAATATTTTTCCAAGTTGTTGAATATTTAGCTCATAAATTTTCAAACTTCTTTTTCTTTTTGCATTTTCTACAACTTAAAAAATCTGTGACAAAATATATATAACGTAAAATCTGCAACTTTAACTATTTTAAAGTTTATAATTTGGGGGCAATAATTACACTCACAATGTCGTGTGATCGTCCCCACTATTTCTAGGTTTTTTTCATCACCCCAAATGGAAACTCTGTGTCTATTAACTTCCCATGTCCCCCTCTCGTTAATTTCTAGCAACCTCTAATTTACTTTCTGTCTCAATGAATTTGCCTGTTCTAGATATTTTAAATAAGTGGAGTCATACAATATTTGTCCTTTTACATTTAACTTACTTAGCTTGGCATAATGTTTTCAAGGTTCATCTGTCTTGAAACGCATATGAAAAGTTCACTCTTTTCGTGGCTGATATTCCACTGTAGGCGTACCCCATATTTTGTTTGTCCACTCATCTACTGTTGGGTACTTGGACTGTGTCCCCCTTTTGGCTATTGTGAATATCCTGCTATGAACGCTGATGTACAACTATCTGGGTCTTTGTTTTTGATGCTTTCAGGTATACACCAAAGAGGGGAGTTGCTGGGTCAGACGGTAAATCTATGTTTAGCTTTTGAGGACTGCCACGTTGTTTTCCATGGCAAGGGCACCATTCTACATTCCCATCGGCAATGAATGAGGGTTCCGGTTTCTCTGCATCCTCACTGACAGTTATCTTTTGTTTGTTTATTTTTATCACTATATCTATCCTCATTGCTATGAAGTATCTCACTGTGGCTTTTAATTTGCGTTTCTCTAATGATGAATGACATTGAACGTCTTTTCATGTGCTGACTGGCCACTTGCATACCGCCTACATTAAATGTCCTTATTAAAAATCTACAAATTTCTCCTTGAAGGCCTAGCAATTTTCTTTCCATATTTTTAAACTAGTCACAGTGTTTATATGCCCTATTATATGTATATTGGGCTTTTTTCCTTCTTTTTTGTTTAATTTTTATTTATTTATTTATTTTAAGTTGGAATCTCACTCAGTCGCCCAGACTGGAGTACAGTAACCGATCCCGGCCACCACAGCCTCAACCAGCTGGGCTCCGGCGATCTTTCCCCCTCAGACTTCCAAGTAGGTGGAACTACAGGTGTCCGCTATCACACCTGGCAAATTTTTTTTTATTTATTGTAGAAGTGAAGTCTCGTCAAGTTGCCCAGGTGGGTCTCGAACCCGCGGGCTCAGGCAATTCACTCATCTCGGTCTCCCAAAGCACAGGATTACAGGTTGAGCCACCGAGCCCGGCCTTTTATTTTATTTTAAAGATGTGGGGTACAATTCAGAATTAGGTATACAAGCGGTCATTGTACAGGTAAAGTTTGGGCCTCCCTTTGGTCCCCACTTTGCCTGGTTTGGTATTATATATATTTCAGTAATCCTTTTGAAAATGAAATGACCACCCAACCTGGCAAAAAGGCTAGTAATAAATACCTGGAACACCACCAACCTCGTTCTTAAATAACATGTACTCATTAGGTTACTATATTGAACACATTTTACCTTTGAGTTGAGACAGAGAGAGAGAGAGGGAATATGTTATGAACTGTGGTGTAATGAAAAGAATGTTAATTATCTCCTATCAGTTATGGAGTCAAAATTACTATATGAACCAAATGTCAACTTGTGAGGAGGCAGAAGGCATGAAAATAGGTGGTTTCTTGTTTATTCATTCAACAGATGCTGGAAGCTAAGTACCAAGATGATAAAGATCGAGTCTGTGTTATTCTCCCGTGCATCTCCAGAGCCTAGCAGGGTACCTAACAGATCAGATGTTGAATGATTAGCTACTGTGTGCGAGGCCTGAAACTGGGAGCAAGATGGACATGATCCCCTGCCCTCAATCCTATGGAGAAACACAACCTTTTCAAAGCAATACAAGCTTGTATGAGCAATCAGACCATATCAAAAATAATAAAAATAGCCAACTGGACTATTTATAATGATCATGTGCACAGTTTCTCCATAATGTACTCTTCCACGAACTCGTGAAGCAAGCGGACAAGCGTTATTCCTCCCACTTCCCAGCTGCAATAATACTACTGTGCAGCTCTTGAGGAATTCTCATGGCTGGCACTGTGTTAAATTCTTTACGTTCATTATCTCGCTGAACTCCCCCAGTAACCCTGCAGGCGATACTATGACTATCATTTTCCCCATTTTCAGTCCAAGGAATCAAGCTTAGAAACCATTTAAGGTACCTGCCTAAGAGTGCATAAGTATTAAGTGGCAGAGCCCAGATTCACCTCAGGCGATGACTCCTGGGTGTCCACGTGTTCAGCAGAAACGGCAGCCGGACACATTCAGCCAGCGAAGACCCGGAACTCGTTTTGGCCAGGGGAACTTTGATACTATCCAGACATTAAACAGCTTCCCAAAGGCAAATCTAAAAATCCCAGAGCGTTGGAAGATGAGTAGATCCTCCTTCAATGACTGCAAGAACGATCCATGGCAACAATTTAACTCCTGCAGTGGTTTGGGGACAGGAGTGTGCTTTCCTGCTCTTTGCTCTGGAAGAAATTCTTGCGTGTCGATGAGGGTCTCTGGCCGAGGGCAGCAGGGTAGTTGAGCAGAACCAAAGCACACCCTCCTGCAATCCGTGCTTACGTGGGCTCCTGCCTGCCAGGGCCAGCTGGGCCGTGGCGGGACTCTGGAAGCGGGTCGTGGCCAAGGGATCCAGCGTGGAGCGGGAAGGGCCCCGGAGTCAGCTGGGGACCGAGGCAGTCGGGCACGCAGAGGCCGTGGGCCCGGGGAGCTCCAAGCCTCCGGGACGCCGTCTCCGAGCGAACAGCTTCTGGCGGACAGACCCGTGTGGCTTCCCCGCCGCCCCTTCTCCCGGGGTCTGGCTCTCGTGCGGCCTTGGGCTCTCTTTGCCTCGGCAAACGTTTCCTGAAGCGGCAGGAACAGAAAAGACGCGCCCGAGTCCCGGTACCTTTCGTGAAAAGGCGAACACACCTTTCCCGCGGAGCCAAAGGCGATTCGCCAACAAGGCTGGCCCCTCTGCCGTCCGCGGGCGGGTCCCAGCGCGCAGGCGTCGGAGAGGGCGGGCTCCGGGGCCGGGCGGCGCTGGGGGCCTGGGGTGTCCCACCCCGGGAGAACGCGGGCCGCGCGCGGGGGGCGGGGGTGCCGGCTGGGAGAACGCGGGCCGCCTGAGGGCCCCG
>NW_007258823.1:136698-138633 GCF_000164805.1 Carlito syrichta
TGCGGGTCGGAAACGCGCGGCCTCGGAGGCGGCCGCGGGGGCGGGTCTGGCCTAGGACCCCGAGCGCCCTGCCTGCCCGGGTCTGGCCCCAGTTCACCCGCTGGTCGTCCCCGCAGGTGGCCGGGCCGGGAGGGGAGGGGCGCCTGGGTCCCTGCCGCGGGGTGGACTTGGAGTCTCTGCCCATCCAGCCGGCGCCCGTGGCCGGAGGAAGGTCTGTGGCCGTGGGGACTGGGGCGTCCGGCCGCGGGGCCCGAACACGAAGCTCTTGGCTTTTGCGGAGCCCTTGAGGACGGGGTCCCTGTCTCCTGGAGGCACTCGGTGCGGCGGTGGGGATTCCAGCGTCTAGAATGGGAAGCCTGGAGCTGAAGGCTAGGCCTCCTCCTGTTTGCCTGGCGACCAGGTGTCCCCAGCCCCGGGCCACTGGCAGGCCCTGTTAGGAACCAGGCGGCACAGCAGGACCGGAGCGGCGGCGAGCTCCCCCATTTGTGTTTACAGCCTGTCGAGGTCACTCGCCGCACCGCCTAAGCTCCGCTTCCTGTCGATCAGCCGCTCTGGCGACTCTGTGCCTGTTGTGACCTGCACCTGCCAGGGATCTAGGAAAAAAGCGCACGATACATGACACGCGCTCGAATCACCCTGAAACCATCCCCGCTCTCGCCCGCCCTTCGCCACCCTCCCGTGGAAAAACTGTCTTCCCCAAAACTGGTCCCAGATGCCAAAAGGGCGGGGGACCACGTAGGCAACGGAGTTGTTCCTTCTGGGCTCACTTTTCTAAACTATAAAAAGGGAACAATAGAGAAATGGGCTTGGTAAGAGGGTCCCGAGGATTAACCAAGGCAGCACATGTCAACCTGCCACTGGCACAGCCTCTGTCCTGGGGTGTACATGTGAGCAATTATGAAGTCTTAAGAATCCTTTTCCCTTCATTTAAAGACTTTTCATTTTGAAATAACTGTAGACTCACAAGAATTTGCCAAAATAGTCCCGCATGCCCTTCGCTCAGCAGCTTCCAATGGCTCCAGCTTACCTCTGTCAGGCTCTACCGAACCAGGAAATGACATTGGCATCGTGTCCTGATTAGCCTTGGCCTTTCTTGGACTTCATCAGTTCTTCCTGGCGTTCGTGTGTGTTACTGGAGCTCTGTGCAATTTTGTCCCATGTGTCCGTCGAGACCCAGCACTCTTCTGTCACCAGGTGGAAAGGATGTTGCGCTGCCCCCGTCCTGACTCCTGTCCCACCTGTAACCCTGGGCAACCACTAGTCTGTCTATTTCTGTAACGTTGCTCTTTGGAGGACATTGGATACCTAGAATACGACAGCATTTAACCTTGGGAGATTGGCTCTTTTTCACCCACGTGAAACTCTAGTATATGATCTACGGCTCACAGAATGCCAGAGCTGGTTAAAACACCTTCCTTGCTCTTCAACGAAGAGAAGGTTGGGTTCAGGCTGGAATCTAATTTTACAGTTAAGAAAAGTGAGCCCGGAAGGAACAGTTGCCTATGTGGTCCCTAGCCATTTTGGCATCTGGGACCAGTTTTGTGGAAGACAGATTTTCCACGGGAGGGTGGGGAAGGGAGGGCGAGGGTGGGGATGGTTTCAGGGTGATTCAAGCACATTTCATGTATCGTTTCATGTATCAAATTTCAGCCACGTGAAATTCCCCAGTTGCTGTGTGTATCCATAGTTTGTTCATTTTGTTACTGAGTGGAGTTCTTTGGTGTGTTTATCCAATTACCTGCAGAAGGACATTCAAGTTGTTTCAGTTTGGGTCTATTATGCATCAAGCTGATCTCAACATTTGTGTACAAGATTTCATGAGAACTTAATTTTTTATTCCTTCAGGACACATGTCCAGTACTCTTTTTTTTTTTTTTTTTTTTTTTTTTTAAGTTGGAGTCTCACTCTGTCGCCCAGACTGGAGTGCAGTGGCCG
>NW_007258823.1:138831-152166 GCF_000164805.1 Carlito syrichta
TTTGATTTATTGTAGAGATGAGGTCTCGCTGCCCAGGCGGATCTTGAACCCACGGGCTCAGGCAATCCACTCACCTCAGCCTCCCAAAGGTGCGGGATTACAGGCTGAGCCACCGAGCCCGGC
Organism: Carlito syrichta; assembly: GCF_000164805.1. NCBI lineage: Eukaryota > Metazoa > Chordata > Mammalia > Primates > Tarsiidae > Carlito > Carlito syrichta. The sequence goes on from NW_007258823.1 coordinate 138,955, forward strand.
GTCCAGTAGTCTTTTGCAATCCTTAAAGAGGGAAATAGCCATAGATCATATACTATGGTCTGTGAAAATAGTAAACAGTTAGAAAATTGTTTTCAGTTTCATTTTATGGGTCAAGCAAGATTCTTCGTGAACTTAACAACATGCTGGGAAGTAAGCTCATTAACTGTGAGAGGCTGTGTGGGGTAGAGGATAGCTCTCCCTTTGGACAGGCTGTCTTGCTCACCACGCGTGACTCAATTTCCTCGTTGAAGAGCAAGGAGGGTGTTTTAACCAGCTCTGGCCTTCTGTGAGGCATGCACTAGCTGCCACACATTCCGCATTGTGAGTTGTATGACTGTGACTAAGCAACAATATTTGCTCTTAGACTTGACTTTATGAAGTGCTTGGATGTTTGCGTTAGTTGCAAACGTGCAGAAAGTAAACTTTGTGAAGATGTTTAATAATATGGAGGGTTACTTGCTCAAAGATCATGCCGAACGAGTCATCAATCTTAGGGTTGATTTTAACACCCTTCTGCCATTTATTTAGCTACTGAAGAGTAATTTATTAAATGCAGAGAGCAACTTTTTGAAAATTCCTCTTTTCATGTCCTTTCATCTAGATTTCCACAGTAGAGTTGGATTAAGCCCTTAAAACACACACTCAGCAAGCAAACAGTTTCAGGAACTCCCTGGGAAATAATTGGGTTCAGGCTGGGATCTCTTAAAAATTCTTTGTGGCTATGGGTGCAGCAAGGATTAGATGTGGTGTGATGAGCCATTATAGATAAAGGGGACCTGATGGCGAAAGGGGCTTCATAGAGACACCAAGACACTAGAAGGATCTGACTAAGGCATCACGATGTGTGAGGACAGTGAGGACAGTGAGATTCAAGTCCTGGCTTTGACACTGACTGGTTCTTCTGAGTTGTCAGTCTCCTTCATGTCTGTCCTTCTGTCTCTTTCATCTCATGCTCATGCCTGCGCTCCATGCAGACAGGGGGTGATGGATAAAGAAGCTGCATGAAGCTGGCTGCACAGAAAGTGGTGGGGAACAGTGAAGACTGAATGAGACAGGATGTGATCTGTCTAGAGTGGACAGCCATTACATCAAGTGTAGCTCCATGGAGATGTGGACTCAGTGTTTCCAGATCTGAAAACAATCTGACTTTTGTTCAAGAGGAGCTGATGTTCCAGATTATTTACATGAACACTTTTTTACATCAGAAACCCTAGGCAAGCCGGGCTCGGTGGCTCAGCCTGTAATCCCGCGCCTTTGGGAGGCTGAGGTGAGTGGATTGCCTGAGCCCGCGGGTTTGAGACCCGCCTGGGCAGCGAGACCTCATCTCTACAATAAATCAAAAAATCAGCTGGGCGTGGTAGTGCATGTCTGTAATTCCAGCTACTGGGAAGGTTGAGGCGGAAGGATCGCCGGAGCCCAGCAGGTCGAGGCTGCGGTGGCCGGGAGCGGCCACTGCACTCCAGTCTGGGAGACAGAGTGAGACTCCAACTCAAAAGAAAAGAAAAGAAAAGAAAAGAAACCCTAGGCTGACTCACCCCTGTAATCTCAGCATTTTGGGAGTGACTCACCCCTGTAATCTCAGCATTTTGGGAGTGACTCACCCCTGTAATCTCAGTATTTTGGGAGTGACTCACCCCTGTAATCTCAGCATTTTGGGAGGCCAAGGCAGAAGGATCACTTGAGGCCAGGTGTTTGAGACTAGCCTGGACAACAGAGTGAGACTCTCCATCACTACAAAAAAGAACAATTAAAAATTAGTCAGGCTAATTTCTGTGGTGTGTGTCTGTAGTTCCAGCTACTAAAGTGAGAGGATCACTTGAGCCCAGGGTTGAGAGGCTTCAGTGAACTATGGCTGTACCAGTACTCTTCACCTGGGCAACAGAATGAGACTCTGTCTCTTACAGGTATTGAAAAAGAAAGAAAGAGAGAGAGAGAAAGAAAGAAAAGAACTCTAGTGTGAGGGTTAAGCACCTTTCCCCAGAGCCACACTGTCTAGGTTAAAATCCCAGCTCGACCACTTAGTAACTTGACAAGCTTTTTCTTTTCTTCGACTTCATTGTGCTTCAATTTTCATATCTGTAAATGGGAATAACACCAGTGCCTAGTTCTTAAGGTTGTTATGAGATATAAATACAATGATATGTGTACAACACTTAGAACAGTGCCTGTTATATTGAACATTTTCAATTTTCATGAGCTTTTATGATTAAAACACAAAGAGGATTAAATAACAGACTTGTGGTCCCATCGTGGCCTATGGGTTTCCATTTTGCAACATTTGAGTCCTGAGTGTAGGGGGCACCCACAGAGGTGACATGAAGAGTCGAGTCCATTCAGTTGGGTCAGGGTTGGACAGTTACTAGGATCTGGGCTCTTTTTTCCACCCCATTTTACTATGTCCCTTTTAGTGACAAGAGAGGGTCCCCGGGAAAGGCAGCCCACCGGAGTGTCCTTCACAAAGAGAATGGATCAATGAAATATGGAGGCAGCAGCTGGTATGATGGATTAGATTTACACACAGTGACATGGATGGAATTTTTCTTTTGAGTTGGAGTCTTACTCTGTCGCCCAGGCTGGAGTGCAGTGGCATGCTCATGGCCATTGCTGCCTTGACCTGCTAGGTTCAGGTGATCATTCCGCCTCTGCCTTCCAAGTAGCTGGAACTACAGGTGCATGCCACCACGCTTGGCTAATTTTTTAATTTATTGTAGAGACAAGGTCTCACCAAGTTGCCCAGACTGGTCTCAAGCCCATGGATTCAGGCAATCCTTTTGCTTGGCCTCCAAAAGTGCTGGGATTATAGGCGTGCATCACCACACCCAGCCTGTGGATGAGTCTTTAAGATACAGTGCTTGGTAAACAAGAAACAGAGGAGAGCCACCTATGTAAGTGAGGAATACTTGCATACAAAAGGATGAATCAGACTTTCCAGGATTTGTACAGTGGTTTTACCTGTGTCAGGGAGACCATGGAGAGTGGGCATGGGGATAAAATGAAAAAGAAGAAAGCTGGAGAGGGGCCGTGCATGGACCCCTGACTCTGTGCTATGAACTAGGAATGGGATTGACTCACCTTCTTCTCCTTGGGGATCAGCCTTTTCCCACTCTCCTCCCTAGAAGATGGAGGCCAGCCTCCTTATAAGCTCCTCCTCCTACCCCGGTCCTGTGGTCCATGTCACCAGGCATGTTGTGTTCCAGGTACGAGGGGAATCCACCTTCCAAGAGTTTCATGAAGCACAAGAACAGGCTGAGGCTCTCTGCCTCCCTGGACAGCTGGCGGCGGGTGTTTGCGAGAGAGGGACCAGACGACTTCAGGAAGGGCTGTCCGCCCTGGGAAGATCTCATCACCCAGGACCCCAAGCACGGCTTTCTGCCCCCGACTTATCTCAGCGCTTCCCACCTGGCCCCACGGAAGAGGCAGAACAAGCTGCCCAAGGAAGTAGCTCTCTCTTCCAAGCTCTCGCCCCACCAGCAGGCTCAGAAGGCCTTCCTGGAGGATGTGGAGGCCCGCCTGACCCTGCACCCCTTGGCACTCTATTCGAATCTGGAAGATGTGGAAGATGCTTTGCCGGCAGAGGTGACCTGTCCTGGGGTTTGTGGGGGGGTTCAATGAGGTCTTGAAAATTCTCCTTCAGTATCTCAGGAGTCCCCTTGAGAGGGTGACACATTTATGAGAAAGAGATGCATGTCTTCTCAAGGGCGAGGGTTCTCCTGGGGAGCCTTCCTTCCTCTGCCCCAGGAAATGGCAAACAGCAACACAGAGGCTGCTCTTTTTGCTTCCTTTGTAGCTCTCACCTCACAGAGGTGCCGCAAACCAGAACACCTGACTTCTTTTCCCCGGAAGTTCTACCGGTCTTCTGTATTTTGCACTCTGACTTTCCTAGAGAAGAAAACAATGGGAAGAAATGGTCCAGTCTTATTTCTGTTGCTTCAGCTGGTGTCAGGGGTATCCTTTAAGTTCGTGCTAACAGACGGATCAAATGTATATGATAACTGGAAACATCGAGGGCTGTTGACAGCTCTGTCACGTCACCAACATCCCAGGCCTCTCCTGACTTTCACTCTACATCCTGGTGTCTCAAAATGGCTTCCATGCCTCAGGCATCAAGTCTGTCTTTCAGACTAGAAGGGGCAAGAGGCAAAGGTCAAAAGGTGTATGCCAGCCGACTGTGTCTTTCAATGAGACAAATAATAGCTTTCCCAGTACAAATCTCATTTATCGGACCACCTCTAGCTCCAGGGGACTCTAGAAAAATTGAGTTTCTTGACTGGGCATTGCAGGCCTGAACAAAACTCAGTGTCCTTTCGATTTAAGGAAACAGGGCAGGATGGATATTGGGCAGGGGACTATCACCCCACCCCCACCCCGGCAGCCTGTCCCTCCACAGAGAGCAAGACGGTGGTTCAGAAAGTGAAACCATTCCAAGCCCTGCCATGGCCTCTTCTCACTCAGAGGAAGCCAGAGGCATTGCTGGGGTTTGATGGGCCCCGTGCTCTGCTTGGCCCCCAGCCCTACTCTGCTCCCTCTCCAGCCTCACCCCTACTTCTCTGCCCTCACTGCTCCAGCCTCTGGGGCCTGTTGGGTGTTCCATGGACATGAGCCTGGCACACTGGCCCTGGTTGGCTGCTTGGGCCACTCCCTCACTCCCTGTGGGTTCAAACTTCTGAGTTCAGGCAATCCTCTTGTTTCTGCTTCCCAAAGTGCTGGGATTACAGGTGTGAACCACCATGCCCAGTGCAATGAAATTGCAGGAACTTTAAATGAATTAAAGTCACACTTGCCTGAAGGTATCAGTGCAGCTAAATAGGCTGAGTAGACAGCGTTGCTATCCACTTGCCACTTAGTGTTTCTGCCAAATTTGTGTTCTGCATATGAGCACATGTGGAATGGATTTACGTGTACCCAAAACAACACAGAAACATGACACAGATGGGAAAATGTGACAGAAAATGCTCGTGTTGTTGTCTATTAAATAATAGAATAATGTCATAAAGAGCAGTGCTATGTAGAAAATGATTGTGGATGTGTTCTTCAAGGAGAGCTGTGTCCTAAAAGAAAAAAGCAGCTACTCATTGTGGTGTACGACTTCCAAATTAGTTAATGATTGTGGAAGTCGGCCAGATCTTATGGACTCCCTCCACTTAATTGCCCATACCTATCCCTGTAATATATTTTTTAATATGTTGAATTTTCTTTTTTGTTCTTAAGTTTTTCCCTTTTTTAGTTTTCCCCCCACTATTTTAAATAGTCAACTTATTTTTTCCAGTTTGCTGTGCTCTGTATTTCATGCTTGCATTGTTTTAATATTTGGAGGTATAAATTATGTAAAGATGTTTATAGAGTTCTGATTCACTTTATGCATTATTACAAATTTGACTCTGAAAGTACATTATCACAATGTTGGCTTTGCAGGTAAACATTGTGAGTGTACATAAAAATGGGAAGTCTTCCTCAGTAAATGAAGAGATGCCTATTTTGTATATCTGCATTTTGAAAGATAACATTTCCGGAGATCTTGGTTCTTTGGAAGACTGCACATGAAGTGGTGACTCTCAGGTTTTGATTTTGTCAAAAGACTCAGCTTGTTCATTACTGTATTTCAGTTGGCCACAATTGAAAAACTGTGTGCACACTATTACCAACCATAGTGATATGTGTTGACACATTTTATTTTTGACTTCTTTGTGAATGTGGTTTTGGTTTTATTTGGGGATTTTTATCTTTTAGCATTGTGATTTAGGGAATTTTAAGCCTCAAGAATTATAATCTTTCAGGATTTCAACATTTGAGATTATATTTCTCAGAATTGTGACCCAAACCCATCCTTGGCACAGAAATTGATTAATGGCATTGACTGATTGAAAAGAAAAAGCAAAGGGCAAGTTGGTCTGTTTTGTTGTAGAGTAAGGATTCCTTTACAGCACGCTTTTCTTCCTCCCTGAGACAATTTCCTGTTTGCAGCTCTTATTAAAGGTGCTGAAAGTGCTTGATCCTGACAGGAACCTGGAGGACACATGGGCTTATTGTCAGGACACCAGGAAAAGAACAAAGGAACCCACAAAACTTTTAGAAAAGCATTCTACCAAAGTCTATCTGGGACTGTGAGTATTGTTCTTAACACCTCAATCATTGCTGTCAACTGATGAAATATTCTAGGAATTACCTTCTCAGAGTTTCTCATCTCTAGAATAATTTTGAAGTAGCAAAAGTAACTAAATTTCCCTGGAGGGGGTAAAAGAGTCCTGGGTCCCACTCTGAATAGCGCTTATTTCTTAAATGGATGTGAGGTATCCAGTAGTGATGCAAACATGGATGTCTATATGACTCTTGATTGAAAAGAGGAAAACTGCAAATAGCCTGATTGATTGGTCAATATTGTCTCCATATGGCAGAAGCTCTTTTATTAACACCCTTGGCCAGTAGTTGGATTAAAAAAAAAAGAGAGAGAGAGAGAAAAGAAAAAAAAAAAGGAAGGTTAATACAAGGAATTGGGAGTTGTAAAAGATGGTACTTAAGTACTTGAAATATTAAAATTTAAAGCATAATTGCACATACACTTGTTAGTCTTCTAACATATAGAAAGGTTAAGATTTCCTTCTGAAGTTTCAATAATTGAGTTATCCTGCCAAAATAAACTGACAACAGATTAACAGGAGAAAAGGCATACTCATGTATTAGCATGCACATAAACATGGGAGTTCAGCAAATATGAGACTCAATGAAGGGACTGATGGTGGAAGCGAAAATATTCTTTTCTTAGGGAAGAAGGAAATGGGGGATGTAGGCACATACGTGGGGTTAGTAATTGGCTTTCAGGGGACTTGAACCAGCCCAGAGACCCGTCAGTGGTTCTCAGGAAGCTAAATGAGGCTGGACAGTTCTAAGAAGGTAGGGGTGGAACTTCACTGTGGACGAAGGTGGCTTATCATGTAAGGTTTCTTAGGTCATCTCCTCAGAAGAACAAACGAAAAGTCTGTCTGGGCATCATAAGGACTTTCATCTCCTACTCTCTAGTGGTTAATCTTTCCTGGTTATCTAATGAGATTCCTACCGAAGGGGCCTTAAGACAATTGAATTTTTTTTTTTTTTTAAAGAAGTTTTCTTAGTCAGAAAAGGAAATTCAGAGAGAGCCCCTCCCTAGGCTTGGGAGACAGAAAGAGTAATGGTTAGAAAATCCTTGGTTCTAAAAAAAAAAAAAAAAAAAAGCTGGGCGTGGTGGCTCACACCTGTAATCCCAGCACTTTGGAAGGCCGAGGTGAGAGGATTGCCTGAGCCCAGGGGTTTGAGACCAGCCTGGGCAACTTGGCAGGCCCTCTTCTCTATAATAAATGAAAAAAATTAACCAGGCATGGTAGTGCGCACCTGTGGTTCCAGATACCTGGAAGGCTGAGATGGAAGGATCACCTGAACCCAGTGGGTCGAGGCTGAAGTGACTGTGAGCATGCCAATGCACTCCAGCCTGGGTGACAGAGTGATACACCAACTCAAAAAAAAAAAGAAAAAAGAAAAAAAAAAGATTTCTGGTTCTGAGGCAGCTTCTAAAACCTTTCAGTTTTTGTTCATTCAAAAATTCTCAGCATGTCAAAGCAACATACTTTTGGGGTATTATTTTCTTTGTCCCAACAAATGTAAAGCCTTTTTTGAGTATGAGTTACTCATTTGAAGTTCCCACCTATCTTCCTTGCATAAACCACACCTGCAATATCACCTTCAATGAACCTTCCCGAAGCATTCGCTTCACAGGAACATATCTCTTTTGTATAACATTCTTGTATCCCTAATTCACATAATATTTAATTAAATAATGTGAATGCAGTGATAAGGATACTTAACTAAATAGATTTGGGATGCACATTCAACCTTTGAAATTAAATGACCTCACTGGTGGGTGTTGAATGAGGTGAACTAAGGAATAGCTTACCCATCGCACCCAGAACACTTAGAGTGGTGTGGACCGCGGTCAGTGTGTTTGATAGGGCCCATGGAGAACTTTATTAGCTATAAGAATTGTGTACATGGAGGCAAACTAAGAGAGGTCACATGGAGGTGGATTAAATTATATATGTTTGTTAGCATTCTACACAAGGTGGCAGGGACTCCACTCCTGTGACATTTCTGCCCCAGGGTAAATTTAGGGAGAGCAGCCAGGCATGCCCATCTCGGCTCTGTCTTTCTTCCACTGAGGAGCACAATGCCCCATGGGAAGCACAATTTCTCCTTGCTCCTGTGTCCTAGAAGGGAGGCCTACCCCTGATCCATTCTTGCTGGGAACTAGGTGGGAAAGTCTGCCAGTTTCTGAGTTTCAGTTAGCACATCCTCTTGGACCTAAAGCCATGTTCTCCATCATGGCTGCTATTAGTGATAAAGGTGAAATTTTGACTTTCATCTTTGCTTTTCATATTATTTTTCAAGTTGCTCAGAACTTGGGTTGGGAGGGAGAAGAGTGTCTTATGTATAGGGATCTGTGATATAATAAATATATTGGGTCTTTGTCCCCAGTTCCTGGCACAGAGCTCCTAAAACCTGGGATTTTCTGCATGATAGAATTGTCTTTTGTTATTCATAAGGAGTCCCTTTTCAGTCACTCCAGAGTTTATACTAATGAGATAACTCATCAAGGAGGGATCCCTAGATAGCCTCAAGATGGGGCTGGTCACCAGAAAGACCAAGTGATTAGAGTGTTAGAACTTTCAGCTCTACTCCATGACTTCTGGGAATGGATGAACAGCCTATGAGGAGCTAGAGATGAAAAACTCTTGAACAAGTAGAATTGATGAGTTTTGCGATCGGCGAGCACATCCTGGTGCTGGGAGAATGGCAAGCCAAATCAACTCCCCCTACCAAAGAACTTCTCTTTTCCTTTGGTGCAAAATATTTTGAAAGAGGCGTCCATATTCGCTTCCTCTTTTTTCTCTGTTTAATTCACAGTAATCTGGCTTTTCTCTCTAGCACTCTACTAAGCCTGCCTTTGGTCAAGGTCACCAATAACTTATATGTTACTAAGCCAGTTCTCAGTGATTACCATATGTGACTTGTCGTAGCAACTGATACAAGTGATGATGTCCTCTTTCTCATAACACCTTCTTTGCTTGGTTTCTGGAACGTTTCTCTTTCTTGGTTCTACTTCTTCATGGACTCCCCTTAGGCTTCTTCTTCTGCTGGTCCCTCTTTACCTTCTTTAACCTTGAAATTCTTCAGTCTCTGATGGCTTCTTTACACTATACTAATTCGCACCCACGCGACCTCATTCAGTCCATCTATGGATAATTCAGTATTTGCCCTTGGATGTATAACTGGCATTTCAGACTTGACATGTCCAAAACTAAACTCATGGTTTCTCCTCCAAATCTATTCCTCCTTCTGTCTTCCCCAGCTTAGTAAATAATAATCCCATTCTTCCATTTGCTTGCGGAACAATAGTTGCAGTCTGCCAGCAAATCATAATGGCTTTGCCATTGAAATATATCCAGAATCTCACCTTCTCACTACTACTGGTCTATTCCAAGATAACATCACTTCTTGCCTGAATTTTTGCAATAGCTTACTAATTGGTCTCATAGCCTCCACGAACACCCCTTCTCTCGAGTCTATTTGTCACACAATAGTGGAAATTACTTATTTTATTTTATTTTTATTTTGAGTTGGAGTCTCATTCAGTTGCCTAGGCTGGAGTACAGTGGCACACTCACGGCTACTGCAGCCTCAACCTGCTGGGACCACGTGATCCTTCCACCTCAACCTTCCAAGTAGCTGGAACAACAGGTGCACACCACCATGCCCAGCTAATGTTTTGATCTATTGTAGAGACAAGGTCTCACCAAGTTACCCAGGCTGGTCTTGAACCCCTGGTCTCAGACAATCCTCTTGCCTCCACTTCCCAAAGTGTTGGGATGACAGGCATTGAGCCACTGCGGCCAGCACGAAATAACTGTTTTAAAACTTGAGGCAGGTTATGTCATTCCTGTGTTCAAGATTCCCCAGCTGCTTACTCATTCAGAGTAACATTCAAAATCCTTGCTTTTTAGGTGCCTCGTGATCAGGCCCCAGTCACGATCAAGCCCCTCTATCACTCTACTCCTTTTCATTCCACTCTAGCCTCTGGCCTCTCTATTGTTTCTTGAACATGCTTGGCACATCCCCACCTCAAGGCCTTTGCACATGTCACTCTTTTCTGCCTGCTGTCTACATGGTGTGATATTTGCGTCATTTTAGCTCTTTCTTCTTTCAGGTCCGCTCAAACGGTGCTTCAGTAAAAGGACCCTCTTTGGATAAATAAAATGCCCCCCGCCTTCACACTCCGTCCCTCTGGGCCTATTTTATTTTTCTCCATGTCACTTTTAATCCCCTGGCATGTGTTTGCTTACATCTTTCCATCTGTCTCTCCTACTCCAGCGAAAGCTGTATGAGGACAAGGGCCTCACTTTATTTATAGCTGAATCTCAATGCCTGGCATGGGATTGGTGCTTAATCAGTATTTGTGAATTAATGAAAGGATTAATTAATACATGAGTGCTGCTAATAAAAGTTGCAGGATGCTATGAATAAAAGACAGCCTCAGGGGAGAGCTGGTGGAAAGGCTTCCTTGAGGAAGGGGCAAGCATGTTGAGACAGGAAGGGGTGAGGAATGGTGAGATCACCACAGTCAGACGGAATGGCTCGCTGAAGGGCGAGAGGGCGCGATGAGTTCCCAGAGCGGAGAGAAGGCACAGGGGCTGGAGCTCAAGAGTGCGGAAGGGCGGTAGGTCCGGCAGAACCCGAGGAGACAGACAAGGGGCAGGCCCTGCAGAGCCTTTGGAGTTTGTGTGGAGGTCTCCGTCTTCACTGGGCGAGTGGCAAGGAGCTCTTGAAGACAAGAACGTGTGCGTGAACGTCCATAGCAGCATTCTCAGGCAAAAAGTGGCAACACCCCCAAGTGCACCAACTGGATCTGTTTATGAATGGATAAACAAAACGTGGCCTTTAGAACTTAGCATTTTTTTTTTTTATGGCTAACACATGCCACAGCATGGATGAAAACACTACGCTAAGTGAACGAAACCAAACACGAAGTACCAAATATTGTATGATTCCATTTGGCTGAATATCCAGAATGGGCAAAGCTATCGAGACAGAAAAATAGATTAGTTGTTGCCAAGAATAGTAGAAGGAAGGAAATGAGTGTAACTGTCAAGGCTATGGGGATTTGGGGTAATAAAAAATGTTCTTGAATTAGATAGGGGTGATGGTTGCATACTTTTGTGTATACAAATGCCACTGTTTCATACACCTTTGAAATGGTAAATTTCATGAATTTAATGGTGTATAAATTATGCCTCGATTTACTTTTATTTTAGTGTTGTGGGATACAAATGAGGATTTGCTACAGAGTTAAATTGTGCGCAGGTGAGGTTTGGGCTTGTAGAGAGCCCGCTCTCCCCCTAGTGGTGAACCTGGTAGTTGTGTCACAGTTCACTTAGGGTGATGGTCTCCAGCTGCATCCATGTTGCTACAAAGCCAGGATTTTGTTCTTCTTTATGGCTACGTGGTATTCCATCATGTATATGTACCACATTTTCTTCATCCAGTTCACTTTCAATGGGCAGGGTTGGTTTCCATGCTTTTGCTATTGTGAATAGTGCTGCAGTGAACTTACATGTGCACATGTCTTTTTGGTGTATTCCCAGACCTGGGATTGCTGGATCATATGGAAGCTCAATTTTTAGTTCTTTAAGAAATTGCCAGCCAGGCTCAGTGGCTCAGCCTGTAATCCCATGCCTTTGGGAGGCTGAGGAGAGTGGATTGCCTGATCCCGCGGGTTCGATACCTGCCTGGGCAGCGAGACCTCGTCTCTACAATAAATCAAAAAATCAGCCGGGCGTGGTAGCGCATGCCTGCAATTCCGGCTACTCGGAAGGCTGAGGCGGAAGGATCGCCGGATCCCAGCAGGTCGAGGCTGCGGTGGCCGGGAACGGCCACTGCACTCCAGTCTGGGCGACCGAGTGAGACTCCAACTCAGAAAAAAATGATAATAAAAAAAAAAGAAAGAAATCGCCACACTGCTTTCCACAAAGGTTGAACTAGCTTACATTCCCCCACAGCAGTGTAGAAGCATTCCCTTTTCTCCACAGCCATGCCAGTAGCTGTTGTTTTTTGATTTCTTAATGACATCCATCCTGTGGGCCTCCAACTTTATAAAGAAGTTATTGATGAGACCTAATCAAGGATGAAGGGTGGCTGTCTTTGATATGCACAGATTTGCATTCTGAAATGACCACTTTGGTTGTAGTACTGAGAATGGCTTGGGGGTTGTGGGGCTAAAAGGGAACGGTTCATGGAAGAAGACATAGTTAAAATCTGCCAGACTGAGTGGGCTGGACTTTAGGATGAGGGAGAGAGAAGGTAAGGATGTCGCCTAGTTGTCAAGATTGTCTGAAGCTTTGGTAGACTTCACACAAAGTAATTTTTCCTGGCATGTATATATTTTGAGTTGGAGTCTCCATCACAGAGGCTGAAGTGCAGTGGCATGCTCATGGCCACCACAGCCTCAACCTGCTGGGCTCAGATGATCCTTCCACCTCAGCCTTCCAAATAGCTAGAACCACAGGCATGTGCCACCATGCCCAACTGATTTTCTGATTGATTGTAGAGATGGGGTCTCACCATGTTGCTAAGACTGGTCTCGAACTCCTGAGCTCAGGTAATCCTCTCACCTCCACCTCTCAAAGTGCTGGGAATCCAGGTGTGAGCCACTGCACCCAGCTCTGGAACATATTTTAATAAATGGTACTCACCCTTTAAAAAAATCAATTTATGGCCGAATGCAGTGGCTCACACCAATCCCAGCACTTTGGTAGGCTGAGGTGAGAAGATCGCTTGAAGCCAGGAGTTGAAGACCAGCCTGGGAAACATAGCAAGATCCTATGTCTGCAAAAAATTACAGGCCAGACATGGTGGCACACATCTGTAGTCTCAGCTACTCAGGAGGCCAAGGTGAGATGATCACCTGAGCACAGGAGTTTGAGACTGCAGTGATCTGTACTCCAGCTTGTGCAACAGAGTAAGACTCTGTTTCTAAATAAATACATAAGTAAATAAATAAAATCAACCTATAATGGTGAAATGCTATGTGTTTTAATTGCTATAATGAATCATAGTATAATTGTCTTCATGGTATTGATAATGAGAATGGATCTTTGAAAAATTAAAGCCTGCAGAGACTATTAGAAATATTTG
>NW_007258824.1:0-1308 GCF_000164805.1 Carlito syrichta
GGTCTGGCCAGCCCTGTCTTCCCAGGAAAGAGCCAGGTGACCCGGGTGTCATGAGTCCCGATTAGCACTCATTCCCTGGGAGTGTGGTGACTCTCTCCCTGAGTGGGTGGGAGGAGCCATAGGGGTGTGGGGTGGCCTCAAGGACCCCATCTCCAGTCAGAGATCTGCTGTCTGCTGCACGTCCCCTCAGGGTGGAAGAAAAGTCCACCTGGAAAACCCACAGGGCCCAGGAAGCCTTGCCTGTGAGGAGGCTCTGCAGGATAGGGTGGGGGCCCCATCACCTCCTGTGGTTGTCTGAAGGCGGCCCCCTTTTTTAAACTAAGGAGGGAGAAGCTGGTTTCCTATCTCCCGTGTTTATTTTTTCCTTGTTTCTCAGCAAGCAGTGGCCTTGGTGGCTTTTGCTGTGCTAGGTTTAAGGTATGTTTTGAGGAACCTTTGTGGCTGTGTCAGCTGGTAAACACCGCTGTACTGGACCTTCCCCAGGATCCCTCATCTCCTTAGGCTGGGTGGAGGGGCTAGAGAGGCAGGTGCTGCCAAGCTCTCTGGGGGGGTGGTTCGACTGTCTTTTCCCCTGCTCTGCAAAAAAACAGGTGTAGAAACATATCCACAGGCCAGGCGTGGTGGGTCGTGCTGCAACCTCAGCACTTTGGGAGGCCAGGGCAGGGAGGATGGCTTGAGCCCAGGAGTTGGAGGCCAATTTGGGCAAAATAGCAAGACTTTGACTCTCCAAAAAATCACAAAAGTTAGCTGGGTGTGGTGGTGCCTCCCTGTAGTCCCAGCGACTTGGGAGGCTGAGTTTGGAGGGTCGCCAGAACCCAGTAGGTCGAGGCTGTGGTGACATGGCATCACACTACTGCATTGCAGCTTGGGTGACAGTAAGAGCCCGACTGGGTGGGGGGGCCATCCTCAGATGAATGCTCTTATGAGTAGGGTAGCATTCTTTTTTGCCCTTTCTTTGCCACATAATGAAATTTTCAAGATAATACTATGCACAATCATCATGCGTTTTATAGGACTAGGTGTGCCCATTACTTGTTAAGGGAACCCTTGGATAAAGCCTTACTGACTGTACATCAGCTATGACATCTATCTTGGTTTTTTTTTTGAGTTGGAGTCTCACTCTGTCACCCAGGCTGGAGTGCTGTGGCACACTCATGGCCATTCCAGTGTCAACCCGCTGGGCTCCGTCGATCCTTCCACCTCAGCTTTCTGAATAGCCCAAACTATAGGCCTGCAATGCCACGCCCAGCTGATTTTTGGCTTATTGTAGACAGGAGGTCTCACCAAGTTGCCCAGGCTGGTCTCAAA
>NW_007258824.1:1328-14840 GCF_000164805.1 Carlito syrichta
AGATGAGTGCTCTTATGAGTAGGACAGCATTCTTTTTTTCCCTTTCTTTGCTGCATAATGAAATTTCCAAGGTAATAGTATGCACAATCATAATGCATTTTGTAGGACTAGGTGTGAGCATTACTTGTCAAGGGGTCCGTTGGATAAAGCCTTACTGACTATACATCAGCTATAACATCTGTCTTGTGTTTTTTTTTTTTTTTTTTTTTGAGTTGGAGTCTCACTCTGTCACCCAGGCTGGAGTGCTGTGGCACACCTCATGACCACCCCAATGTCAACCTGCTGGGCTCCGGTGATCCTTCTGCCTTAGCCTTCTAAGTAGCCGGAACTACAGACACGCACTGTGATACCTGGCTAATTTTTGATTTATTGTAGACAGGAGGTCTCACCAAGTCTCACCCGGGCTGGTCTCAAACTCTCAGTCTCAGACAATTCACTCGACTCAGCCTCCCATAGTGCTGGGATTACAGGCTGAGCCTGGCCTATCCTTCTATTTTTGAAGAAAATTGCATCTGGCAGGATGGTGACATTGAGGATTGTGTTCTGAGCAACTAGTTGCCTCTCAGGTGTATGCTCTGTGACAGGTGCACCTGATGGGATGGTGCCTGCCACATGGTGATACAGCACTGCAGACTCCCATTCGCAGTTTTAGGTACCCACAGGGGACTGTGGTCTGAAGGTGGGTGACTGCAGTAAAAGAAGGGGGAGAGAGACCTCAGTCCCCTAGCCTTTCTTACTACATATTGCCAGTGTTGTCCCGTTTTATCATTACTGTTGATCTCTTATTGTGCCTATTTTGTAGTCTTAATTTTGTCTCAGGTGCATGTAGGGAGAACAACATCCACGGGGCTTGGTGCTGCTTGAGGTCCCAGGCACCCGTCAGGGCCTGAGCACAGATCCCTGTGGACAGGGGCCACTGTACTCTGTCCATCCTTGTGTATGCGCTGTGTTGGCCAGACTTTCTCCACCTTAGCACAGCTGACATTGGGGCTGAATCATCCTTGTCATGGGGGACTGTCCTGTGCCTCCTAGGATGTTTGGCCTAACTTGTGACCACCAATAATTTCCCCAGATGTTATCTGATGTCCCCTGAGTGGCAAAGTTGTCTCCACTTGAACCACAGGTGTGAACCGAGGACTAATCTTCCCTACAGAAGCTGTGAGAAGAGTGCCTGGTCCTTCCTGGGGAGCTGAGTCTCTGTTGAACACAGCCCCTTCCTTGGAAAGCTTTCTAGCCTCCTGGTGGGCAGACCTTGGGGGCCAAGACACCTGCTCCTGCCCTCCATTGGGGCTTTGGGTTAAGTGCCATTGTGCTGCCTGGGAGCTCCCCCAGGGTGGGCCCATCTTGCTCTGCACATCCTTCCTACTCCCTCTCGGCGTCTGGCCTGCCGTGCACAGGGATGGGTGGGCGAGCCAGCTGGGGAGGCCTCCTCCTGGAGGATGTTGGTTCCACCTGAGGCACTTCAGGGGAGGATGGAGGTGTGTAAGGAACAGAGGGAGTGGTGGACAGTGCAGCTGTTGCTTCAGGGGATATGGCAGAGCTCCCGGGGCTTGATCTGAGCCGACCTGACTCCCCCTTGCCAGTTGCTGGATTGTGTGTGCTTGCCCTGTCCTGGGGAGAGGTGTGGGGTGAGCAGCTATCCTCTGAGTGGACAGATGGAGCTGAGGCATCAGGCTCTGACCCTGTCTCATAACAGCACTATGACTGGAAGCCACCAGCCACAGGCCTCAGTTTCCTTAACTGACAGATGAAGGGGTAGACTAAGTGAGGTGTGTCACCAAGGTCTGCATGACTCTAAACAGCAGCTTCTTTCCAGCTTTCTTCCTGCCTTCTCGGTTTCCCCTTTAGGACTGGTGTGAGTAGCTGAGGCCTGGGAGAGGCACCCATGGGGATGAATGGATCCAGGCTATGTATCTGCGCACCCATGGGTCACCCACTCCAGTCTCCAGCTGGAGGACATGGCTGTCCTAGACAGGCAGCGGCAAGCACGTGCCAGGAGTTGAAAGGTGCCTATGCTTTGCCATTCACAGCTATGGCCTATGGATGTAGTGTCTCAGACAGTTAACTGGAGTCTTTCTGGTTGACTTCAACTGGAGCTGCTGAACTTGGCTAATGTAAGTGCAGTGTGTGGGAGTTAATAAATTGTTTCTCTTTTTAAAATTGTCATAAAAAATTCTAATCCTTTTGTTTAGGTACAGTTTTTTTGGGGTTTTTTTTTTTTTTTGAGTTGGAGTCTCACTCTGTCACCCAGGCTGGATTGTGCACACTAACGGCCACTGCAGCCTCGACCTGCTGGGCTTAGGCAATCCCTCCAACTCACCCTTCCAAGTAGCAGGAACTACAGGCACATGTCACCATACCTGGCTAATTTTTCGATTTATTATAGAGATGAGGTCTCACCAAGGTGCCCAGGCTGGTCTTGAAGACAGGGGTTGAGGCAGTCCTCTCTCCTTGGCCTCCCAAAGTGCTGGGATTATAGGGTGACCACCATGCCCAGCTAGATTCAGTTTTTAAATAATTCTTTTTCTTGAAATAATCACAGATTTACAGGAAGTTGCAAAGAAACAGACAGGGAGGACCCTAGTGTCCCTCACCTGCCTTTCCTAGTGGGGATATCTTGCACAACTGCAGGACATTTTCAACACAGGAAACCCATGTTGGGGCGGCCCACCGGGCATATTGAGACTGTGTGCACCTTTGTGACCATGTGAGCTTCTAGGTGGTTTTGATACCGGTAGCCCATACAACATTGTGTAGCCCTGCCCTGCCAAGGCCTTGAACTGTCCCATATTCACAAAGCCCCTTCCTGGACCCCTTGCAGCCATACCCACTGCCCTTCCTGAAACCACTCACCTCTTCTCCTTCTCTGTACATCTATGATCACAAGTATTTTGCATTCATGGAATCATATGATACATCACTTTTTGAGTTTGACTTTTTTCACTTAGTACAATCTCACAGAGGTACACTTAGGCTGAGCCGCGAATGTCAAGTTAGCTGTGTAACTGGTGGGTGTGTGTATACCGTGTAACTGGATCACTTCCTTAATTGCTCTATGTTTTTCTATCAAACAGGATAATTAGAAGACAGTTTGATTCTCAGTTGAATCAATTCTTTCCTTAGGCTTTGAGAAGTATGTCTTATAGAGAATTCGGATGTTAATACTGAAATATTTTCTTTCTTAGTTTCTGAATGATGTATGTCATTTAATTTTGTGGGTGTGTCATTGAGCTGGCAGTCCAGGTGGTGGATAACAGTTTTAAATGAACACAAGTTGACCTGCACATCTCCAGAAAATGAAAACCTATTTCTTGTATTCAGTCCGGTGTGAATTTGCCAGGCTTGAGGTGACCCAATGTATTATTTTATCAATGATAAGCAATCTCACATTTGATGGGAAACTGCACTTGCTCGTTACTAAAGCTGCGTGAAGGGAGCAGCTCTCTGCATTGTGCCATCAGAGATCTGACAAAAAAAAGGCTTACATTCAAACATGTTTTCTTAATAATTATGAGAATATGTGTTTTGTATTCAGAAGTAAAACCAAAATCTTATGTCTTCATCAGCCTATATTTCACAAGGCAATTTTCATGTTAGCAAATAAGCTGTTTAGTCTGAGAAGCTATAAAGCTCACAATAAATAATGCTAAAAACAAAAGTAGCAAACTTTTTAATTTCTCCAAGCCTGGAAACTGCTGCTTATATGTGCTTTGAGGATCTGGTATTAGGTCTCAACTCAAGAAATACATCTTAAGAAAAGGGAATCTTTATTTTGGACAGGAGAGATTATAGCTCCTTTTATTACCTGCTGACCTTTTACAAGTTATCTTTTCTTTAAGTGTTGAGTAGTTAACAATGCCCTTGTAATTTAAAAAGCATTTTTCATATATCTTATATATGTATCTCATTTGATTATCAACATGATAGTTTTAGCAATATAAACACCAACTTTCAGGAGAAATGTGGAGATTCAGATGGGTTAAGACACTTGACCAAGATTGCATACCTAGAAAGTTCAATAAATAAATAAAGGACTAAACCCAGATAAGTGGATTTCTGGAATGGTGGTCTTTGCTGCCATACTCCATGACTTAATACAGGAACCATGTTTTCTATGGAGCCTAAACTAGAATTAGAGGGATTCTTTTTTACTATGCATCAGGCATTATATTATGAACATGACACATATTATCACATTAATTCCTCAAAAAACCTTCTAAGGACATTTTTTTTACCTTAGTGTATTAATGAATGCCTGGGTCCAGGAGAGTGGGCCAAGATAGAATCAATATGAGACATCTGAGAACTAAATATTAGAGAAAACAAATCTGAAGGAGCCAAAGATGCCAAGTCTGAGGTGAAGGTGACATTAAAACAAAAGCAGTTGGAAATAAATAAGAGGATGGTCTGAGCAATTGATTTGCATATCAGCTGTTACTCACAGTATACCTTGGAAACTAGAAGTTTTATGATGCCTAAGTTAGTGTGTTGGTTCAATAGGTCAGAAGTAAAAATAATAACTTATATTCTCTCCCTCCCCATGCTGGCAGGGAGAAAAGGCCTGAAACCTGTCCAGACTGGACTTCTGCTGGTTTTCTCGCTTTGCAGCAATAGAATGCATAACACTGGTAAGAAAATTAAACAGATCAAGGTTCGCCACTGAAGCAGAATAAGAGGGATGATACATTTTAGTTTGTTGTTTTCAATAATCCAGAATGTCATAACACTTAAATTCTACTTGACATAGAAATGTAAACTGGCCATGTAGGACTGGACATGTTTAAGAATGAAGGGAGCATGTGTCCCAGTGGTAGAGGACAGAGCCAAGTAGTAAAAAAAAAACAGTCACTGCCAAAACAAAATAGAAGGAGTGACAGATTCCTGCAGCTGACTCATGGAGACAACTAGCCAGAGACAAGCCCAGTAGAAGGTGCTACAGATGAAGTTACAGGACTGTCTGTTGATCATAATTGTGATTGCTGTAACTTAGTTTATGCATACTATGTGTTAGACAAGTACACGGTGGCACACATTTTTATAACTTAATTCTCAAAACTCTATGATCTTGTTATTTTAAAGAATATTTTTATAGATGAGAAAACTGTAGTTCAGAAAGATTCAGTGACTTATTCAGGGTCGGACAGCTAGTAGGAGGCAAACCAAGACTGAGCTGGGTACCTGATTCTGAAGCCTACGCACTCTGTCAGTATGCTGAATTTTCTTCTCATTACACCTAATGGTTAAACAATAAGTTGATCATTACAGTGAACCACGTTTGATTATTTTGCTCTAAGTCTTTTTCACTCATGCAAACAATATACAGTGGACTTTCTTAAGTGTTTATTCCCATCTTTATACATTGCTCTACTGGTTTTGAGCGCCATTGGCAACAGTTGTGAACCTCTTCTCTTTTTATCCTGAGCTTTAAGGACCTCTATCCAGTAGCTGTTAACTCTCTCATTACCAGTGACTGGTTAGTTTGTATAATTTTGAGAGATTTTTGTTAATCTCATAGTGTACAGTGAGTACCATGGGAATAGGCAGTTCAACATCTCAAGTATAGCTTTAAGCAATAAGCTTTTACTTAGACTTATGTAGATTATTTTCTCTATTGTAATAGCTTTTATATTCCTTTCCATTTTGCATTTGATTCCTTCTACTGCAACAATCTACATCTCATGACATGCAGCCGAGAAAACAGACAAAGGAGAAGTGGCAGGACTGTAAATGCAACATTAATGCAACATGGCCAATATAAAAACAGCTGCCTTTGGGGGTCTTATTTTGATTTGTGAGTTTTCTTATGCATGTTTTGCATCACATCCTGAAAAAAAAAAACCTAACTGAATCTGCCTACTTGCTGCACTCTGGAGCCAGAGATGTATACCGCTTCCCTAATGTACAGCAAACATGGTATTACAAAAATGCTAAGGCATTTCTACCTATACCCCTAAATGGAGACACTCATATATTCTAAGACAAAAGGAATTTGGACATCATTAAAAATGCAGAGTTTTACATTAAAAAACAAAAGGAAGCTAACATAGACCAACCTACCCAAAGTCCCCTAACTTCAGTTGTCTTTATAAAGACAGGCTCTTTTTATTAATGCCAACCTTCTCCCATGGGAATGTATTGTAGTCTAATAGGATTGTTGTTAAGAGTTTAGTCAGTGCTTTAGCATTAGTCAGTAATTTTTGTTATAAGCAAAATAAACTGAGTGTTTTTGATTTCAGTGGAAAAGTAACTCATTAAGAAAATATTGGAGAGTTATCAGGAAGATTAAAGGCACAGCCTAGAATGGAAGGAAGAACTAACCTGGTGAGGATTAACTAACCTGCTGCCATGATGGCCATGGATGACACCGGACACCATCTTCACTGTGGTCATTGTATCCTGGATGCAGCTACTGGCCATCCCACCACTGATGCCAATGAAATGAATTCTCCCCAAGCCCTACTTCCTTGTGTCACTGACTCCTGATTCAAATTCCTATGTGGGTAAGCATGACTGGTCGACTTGGTATGAATTTATACTCAAGCTGCAAAGGAGTCTGGGAAAATTACTGCATTGTTTTAATGACTTATATAGTGGAAGGCTGGCTCTTCTTTCCTTCAAAATTTGTAAGTTTGAAAATTTTCCAGGATCATGGGGTTGGAAATGTGAATATACTAGTTGTTTGTTTGTTTCTGCCATCTCTAAGTTTTCCAAATGCTATCACCTTTTTCAAACTCTGACACAGCCTTGTGTTTTCCAAATCATTACTTTTATTTTCAGGCTGTAAACAAAAATTTTCTGGGGTTTAAAATTATTCTTATACCATTCTTTAAATGTATTCAGACTTTTTTTCTGGGCAGTCATCATGGTTCTAAAATTAGATGGGTCAAATTTCTAGTCCAATAAGCTTTGTTTTACTTGTGGGTCAAAATGACTCACTTATATTTAGTTCATTCATTCAGAAAAAAGTCATATTTGCTAAAAAGGGGGGGAAATCAAGCAGATAAAAATGACAAGACACCAAGAACCTAACATATATATCTACTACATAGATATCCCTTCATTTTGAATTGTAGAGGTATTGTAATAAATAGTAAAAATATTAAAAAATTAATAAAAACTTAAATAAATCCCTTGGAATAGCAGCCACTTCATATTTTTACCCCCCCAAATAATTCAGAATATGCCATTCTTTGTTCAATTCCATGAAATCTGTTTAGAATCAAGTTGATGGTTAAACCCCTTCAAAAGAGATAACTTGAAATGGAAATCAGTTTCTCTTGGGTCATTAAAATAAATACATACACATGTGCATGTGCATATGTGTGTAAGAGTAATTATTTTCAGTGAGAAGCATCATGGTCATTATGTTTAGTTATTGGCCATGTTAGTATTTCTCACATGTAGTATTTCTCATATGAGTATTTCTCACATATAGGTGATGGAGTTGAGATCTAGCTGGTGAAATTATTTGTCAAAATTTTCAGTTAAGATAGTGAATTGAACACATTCATTTATCTGCTTTCTCTCCGAATACCCAACTTAAAATAAAAATAAAGCAAATTAAAAAAATCAAAGTTTAAACCTAAACAGACAAATAGAATTGGAAAGGAGGCAACCATAGATAAATCTGAAGAATCTAGAAAGCAAAAGAATGATTTTTTGACTGAGAAAGACAGAAAAAACTAAAATTTAAATCAGCTGGGGTAGAGTAAATTAACAGGAACCTGGTATATTTGCATTGCAAAACTCTAGGAAGTTTCAAGAATGAGAGATACTAGGAATTTATGATGACAGAGGTACAAATTTGGGCTAAAAAAGATTGGTTGAATGTCTTTATAAAAAACATTTACAACTCCAAGTATCCTTCCCCTTCCTTGGCAGAATACTGGAGGTTTTCCTTTTGGAGATGATAAAACATATAGACTCTGGGGTCAGACATACCAGGCAGGACAAGGGACAAGTGTGAGGAGGCTATATTTAGAATAAGAACATTAACGGAAGGTGGGCACAGTGACTGTGAACATCCATCCTCTCCTTAGATGAGGAGTAGGTGGTTTTTAAGTAGGGAAAATATTCAGGAATCAGGACATCATGGTCACTGATGCTGCCAGTAGAGCTCAGCAGGGTCCTAATGGACCTAGTGAATCCTAGCTGTATTTGCTATTGCTAGATTACAGTGAAATGGGGACTGTGAGGCTTCTGGTATGTATGTTGTCTATATTTTAAAAATTGCTGTGGCCATATCATTGAATATATGCTGAATAGCAACCCTACTTATACATCCAGGCTAAAGAAAAATGGAAAAATTCGTGATTTAATGGGTTGGTCTAATAGAAAAGGCTGCAGATACATTTGGAATTCCCCAAAAATGACAAGACTCCTATCACATCACTTTACAGTGAAGCATACCAGGCAATAAGCTCCCCCTATGTGTATCATTCAACCTGTGTTTTAGATTCTTATTATTATGTGAAAAACCAAGGATATCGAGGCATTAAATAAAAGGTTATATTTATCTTTAAATAAACTATAGAAAAAAGGAACTCCAAGGAAAGCAAAACAATTTTTAATAAAGGAGCCATTTAAATAACTGACTTTATATTTTCAGAAATATTTATTCACTTAAAAAATATTTATGAAGCCCTAGGACAAATGCCTTTCCAGTTACTAGAGTTATAATAGTTAACAAAATAAAGATTATTCCCTTGTGGAGCTTATATAATGTATACAATAATGTAGTATACTACACTGTAGAGAGTATACTCAATAGTGATAAGAACAATGAAGAAAAACAGGACGGGAAAGGAATAGAGGATAATGGGGCAGATGGCAGTGGGTAAGAAGGGCTATTTTATATTGGGTATCAGGAAAGACTAGAGTCACCAGCATTTAAGCTATGTAAGTAAATAAGAGCATATCGGGAGAGAATGTGGGTAGAGAAGAGATCTAAGGGCTGAATCCTGGGTATTTCAACATCTAGAGGTTGAAAGAAGCAGCAAAGTAGATGGAGTTGGCATCCAGGAAAAAGGAAAGGGATTCTAAAAAAGGAATAGAGAGAGCATAAGAAAGGACTTCTGTGAGTTAAAAATTGATAGCAGAAATAAAAAATTAAACAGAGGGTTGAGAGATAAAGTTGAGGAAGTCTCTCAGAGAGAACAAAACAAGAAATATAAAATGTGAAGGAAATACCAGAAATTTAGCAAATCACATTAGGGATTTTATTGTCCAAATGATAGAAGTTTCAGAAAAAGAAAGCATTAAAAGGAGAAAAGGAAAGTAACAAAGAAATGATGCAATAAAATTTCTCAGAAGTGAAGGACTCAAGTTTGCAGATTGAAAGGGCTTGATGCATTTCCAGCACTATATATAGAGAGCATATTATATATAGCATATTATATATTATATAATATTTTACACATGTGATTTATCACACACACACACATACACACACACACACACACACACACACACACACACACACACACACACACACACACCTGGAAGAATCAGAATGGCATTTGATATCTCAATAGCAAACTGGGAAGTGAAAGCAAATAGAGCAATGTCTTCAAAATTCTGAGAGAATATGAAATGTGTATACACAGGGATGAGCAGAAGAATAAAAATATCTTCAGGCAAGTAAGACCTTAAAAATACGACCTCCCCTATAACACTACTGGAAAATTGGTTACAGCAAAATGGGAATGTAACTGAAAGTGGAAGATACTGGATTCAAAAACCTGGGAACCATATGTAAGAAATTTAAAGGACAATTTCAAAACCATGGTGAAGACAGATCATATAATTTGATTTGAGCTAGTCCACAGCTCAAGAAGTCAAAATTAAAGATGAAAAGAAAAGGGTTTCAGAGTAATATATCTAAGAAAAAAATGTCTAATAGAATACCTGATATGCTTAAGCAGATATAAATTTACAGTTCTGTCAGAGTTGGAAATACATTGTTTTTTAAAATAATTTATTTATTTTTTATTATGAAGTTGTGGGGTACAGTTAAGGCTTAGGTATACAATTGCATTTCATTCAGGCACCCTGTTGATATGGGGTGTTTCCTCGTCCCCAGACAGATATCTGCTACTGTTAATCCCATCGCCATCCCCGCCTATAGTTTCCCGGTACTGTCAGTCATTTTTGTATAGTATTGCATTGGATATTTAAGGTCCATTATATGAATGAGAACATGTGATACTCAGATCTTTGTTTCTGTGAGAGGTCACTCAGTATTATAGACTCTAGTTCCATCCAGGTTGCTGCAAAATTCATGATTTTGTTCTTTTTTATGACTGCGTAGTATTCCATCATGTATATATACCATATTTTTTAATCCAGTCCTCCTTTGATGGGCAGCATGGTTGTTTCCAGTTCTTGCTATTGTGAACAAAGCTGCGATAAACATGCGTGTGCAGATATCTTTTTTATAGAGTGATTTGTGTTCTTCAGGATATATTCCCAGTAGGGGAATGGCGGGGTCATATGGGAGGTTGGTATTTAGAGCTTTTAGGAATCGCCACACTGCTTTCCACAGAGGTTGCACTACTTTACACTCCCACCAACAGTGTAGAAGTGTTCCCTTTTCGCCACACCCTCTCCAGCAGCTGTTATTTTTTGAGTTGTTGATAATTGCCATTCTGACTGGAGTTAGGTGATATCTCGGTGTAGTTTTGATTTGCATTTCCCTGATGATTAGTGAGGTTGAACATTTCTTAATGTGTTTGTTGGCTGCTGGGATGTCTTCCTTTGTGAAGTGTCTGTTCATATCTTTTGCCCATTTTATAATGGGGTTGTTTGTATTTTTCTTTTCAGCACGTTTGAGTTCCTTGTAGATCCAGGATGTTAAGCCTTTGTCAGACCTGGTGTTGGCAAATACTTTTTCCCAGTCTGTAGGCTGTCTCCCTGCTCTCTTGATGGTTTCTTTGACTTTGCAGAAACTTGTCAGTTTAATAAGGTCCCACTTGTCTATCTTCTCTCTTATGAGCTGTGGGTTTCGGGTTTTGTTCAGGAATTGGATGCCAGTTCCGATTTCCATGAGGGTATTTCCTTCATTTTCTAAGGTTCTTATGGTTTGAGGTTTTACATTTAGGTCTCTGATCCATTTGGAGTTAACCTTTGTGCATGGGGATAGATAGGGGTCCTGTTTCAATCTTCTGCATGTGGTCAGCCAGTTTTCCCAGCACCATTTACTGAATAGGTTCTCCTCTCCCCAGTGGTAGGTGATGGAATGTTTGGCGAAGATGAGTTGGTTGAGAAATTGAGGTTTTGCTTCTGGAATCTCAATTATATTCCATTGATCTATATGCCTGTTCCTATACCAATACCAAGCTGTTTTGATGATTGTAGCTTTATAATAAAATTTGAAGTCTGGTAATGTGATACCACCTGTTTTGTTTTTTTTGCTGAGGATTGTTCTGGCTATTCTTGGTCATTTGTGTTTCCATATGAATTCCTGTGTTGTCTTTTCTAGGTCTGAAAAGAATGTTGCTGATAATTTGATGGGTATTGCATTGAATTTGTAGATTGCCTTAGGTAAGATGGACATCTTAATGATGTTGATTCTTCCGATCCATGAGCATGGGATATTTTTCCACTTGTTTGTGTCAGCTTTGATTTCTTTAAGCAGTGTTTTATAATTTTCATTGTAAAGGTCTTTCACGTCTCTGGTTAGGAAGATGCCAAGGTATTTCATTTTTTTTGTGGCTATTGTGAATGGAATTGTGTTTTTTATTTTGGTTTCTGTTTGTTTATTTTTGGTGTAGAGAAATGCAATTGTCTTTTGTACATTTATTTTGTATCCTGAGACTTTGCCAAAGGCCTTTATCAGTGTACGGTTTTTGACAGATTCTCTAGGGTTTTCAAGGTACACAATCATATCATCTGCAAAGAGAGATAACTTGACTTCCTCTTTTCCTATTTGGATACCCCTGATTGCCTCCTCTTCTCTGATTGCTCGAACCAGGACTTCCAATACTATGTTGAACAGGAGGGGTGAGAGTGGTCATCCTTGTCTTGTTCCAGTTTTCAGGGGAAATGGTTCTAATTTTTGTCCATTTAGGAGTATGCTGGCTGTGGATTTCTCATAGGTGGCTTTTACTATTTTGAGGTATGTTTCCCATATGCCTAGATGTTCAAGTTTTTTGTCAAGAAGGGGTGCTGGATTTTATCAAAAGCTTTTTCTGCATCGAATGATATAATCATGTGGTTTTTGTTTTGACATCTGTTGATGTATTTAATAACATTTATGGTTCTACAAATGTTTAACCAGCCTTGCATCCCAGGGATGAAGCCTACTTGGTCATGATGGATGATTTTTGAGATGTATTGCTGAATCCGGTTTGCTAGGATCTTGTTGAGAATTTTAACATCTATGTTCATCAAAGATATTGGCCTGTAGTTCTCTTTCTTTGTTGGATCTTTTCCTGGCTTGGGTATCAATGTGATGTTGGCTTCGTAAAATTATTTGGGGAGCGTTCTATCTTTTTCAATCGCCTGGAATACCTTCAGTAGTATAGTATCAGCTCCTCCTTAAATGTCTATAGATCTGCTGGAAAGCCATCTGTCCAGGGCTTTTTTTGTAGGAAGTTTTCTTATTACGTAGTCGATTTCCTTGATTGTTATTGGTCTATTTAGGGTCTCAATTTCTTCTTGTTCCAACTTAGGTAGGTTGTGTGATGTCAGAAAGTCCTCCATCTCCTTAAGGTTTTCAAGTTTGTTTCCATACAAGTGTATGTAGTAGTCTCTAATGATCTTTTGTATTTCTTCAGGGTCAGATGTGACTTCATCTTTTGTGTTTCTGATTGTGCTTATTTGGTTTTGTTCTCGTTGTTTCTTGGTCAGTCTAGCTAGGGGACCATCGATCTTGTTTATTCTAAATCAACAGTTACAATGATAAAATCATAAGTCAAAATAAGCGAAAGAGAGAAGTGTGAGAGGGAAAACAGATATACATACCAACTATTAGGTGAGAAAGAGACACAGGGCCGGGAAGAAGTGAAGAAAGACAGGTAAGAAAGATTCCCTAAAGAGTACTGATAGCTACACAGAGACAGGCCAATAAAATCGAGAAACAGTGTAAGTCAGAAGGTAAACACCAAATGCGATCTAAACCAACAGTTTCAATGATAAAATCATAAGTCAAAATAAGTAATCAGACTAGAGTCACTTCTCTGATCTCCGATTCCGGCCTCTCCCTTTTGTTTTTCATTGCAGCATAGGGGTGGGGCTTTGTCTCCTGTTTCGCTCTGTTGCCTTAGGAACTGAGGTAAAGTTTGTTGATAAGTGGGTGGGGCAATGGAAGTCTCTGCCTGGAGAATAGCAAGGTAGTTTAAGCAGATCTGTTTTTCTCCGCTTGTCTGGGTCCCCCGGCTTGGGGTCTCACACTGAGTGCCTCAGCCAGTTTGGGCCCAGAGCTCCAGAGCTCCAAAGCTCCAAGGGCAGGCGGTGGGCAGCGAGAGTGGCTCTGGGCCCCCCACAGGGTACTTCAGCCAGGAATGGGACCGG
>NW_007258824.1:15885-19015 GCF_000164805.1 Carlito syrichta
CCAAAAGCAATATAACTGACTAAAGTCCTAATACCTTTCTTATCTGTGCTAATTTTACCTGTACTATAAACAACTCTTAATTATAGCTCAAACCAGTTCCTAAAGAATGTGATCCAACCCAAAGATCAAGCTAGGCCATTTCTAGGAACAATTGATTATGAACTCTTAACAAAATGGCTATTCTAGAATCCTATGTATCTATCTTAATTTCTATAAAAGTTTCGAATTCCTAATCCTGATATATAAGGCTGATCATCAGCAATAAAGCTTCTAAAATAAAACCCTAATACAAACTGTAATTGTACTAAAGCCAAAACTGCAATTAGTAGAAAGTGAGAACAATGAAATTTCTAAAGTTAACTGTATTCTTATAAAACCTTAAAGTATCATGTTTGATCATACTTGAACTAACATTATTCCTTCACATAGCATGACCTATTCTACAATACTTTCTATGAATAAAATAAATTCAGTTTCTATTATAAGTAGAAAAAACTTACACTAATTGTAACTAAAGAACCAGTTTAAAAGAATGCAGCCCAGCCCAAAGTGGACACTGGGCCCTTAGGAATGTGGCCCAGCCCAAAGTTCATGCTGGGCCATTTTTTGGTAACCCTAGATAATCATTTATACCATCTAAAGCTGGAAACAGCTCGTTAAATGTATATACTAATTCTACAAATATATTTTTAAATCTTATAAAGAAGCTTGTATCATGTATAAGGTTCCCAAATGTGATCTGAGTTTGAACTGTGTTAAGTTTAAAGCCGAAACCACAGTCTGTGAGAAATGGGAACAATGGATCCCTAGAGTCAGCCATGCCTGTCATATTCTCAGAACTTCATGCTTGGATCATCAAAATCCTTGCCAGGGGTAATGCTAAACAACAAAGAAAGGAGGAGGGAATGGGCCTTCAGCTCCTGAACCAAACCTGGTGATCTCAGGGTCCGCAGCCCACCTGGATCCCTAACGCTCAGGTGGGCCTCCATGGCTGACTCCCAACAACTATTGATACTCAGTAATGCACCACAGATTTTGTCTCTTTTTTCTCTTACCTACTCTTTTGTATCTTGGAATGAGCCTCCAATAAAGCATTAGCGTGTAAGATTTGCCTAAGCACTGTTTCCTGGAGAACACAGGATAAGACCATGATAGAACCAAAAGGGGTCATATAACTATATTCTAAAGCTGAAAGGAGATAGAAAGATATATATTATATCATGTGATTTATAAAAATAAGATTTGTGGCAAAATAAATATCTAAAAATTTAAAACATGTTCTTCAAAAGAGTCAGAATCAGTTTGTGCAGAGTATCTCGGAAGCTTGTAGTATTAATTATAAGCCTAGCAATACTATTTGACTTTTAAAACTATGGCTGTTAAGAAAATTAAGCACAAAAATTTCACTGTATGTTGCAATTGTTCAATGTAGTTTGAATACAATATAATCTAAATGTAGGTTAGAAAACATCATGTATTGAAATTCGACTACCTCTATATATTTATGTAGTATATATAGAAGGTCATACAAAAGTTTTAATAGTTACTCACTCTGAGTGGTGAAATTTTCAGTGCTGTTTTCTTTAGAGGCATTTGAGTATTTTAATAGTGCTTGGGTTATATTTATAAATAAAATTAATTTAAGAAAGCTATTTTCAAATTTTAAAAAAGACCAGATGGCTCAAGTTTTTATTATAGCTCATAACCTGAGAAAGATATTTATTATATGTTTAAAATTATTGTGAGCTAAAATACACTCTAAAATAAAAGCATAATCTATATAACACCTAACATAGAACACAGTATCTTGTTTTAGTTATTATTTTTTTCAGATACATGAGTCTTGTTTCCCCAGTGACCATATAAACTACTTCAAAGAGAGTGATTCTGTCTTAGCTATCTTTTTATCCTTCACAGTTCCAGTCATAGCTTCTTGACTGACAGTTGCAGGTGTTCATATATGTATGTGTTCATATACACGAATGTGTGCACACAGAGGGTGAGAGAGAGAAAATGTATGGGCAAAGAACATATTAAAAGTTAGATATAAGCTTATCAATTTGAAAACCTATCAATGAAATTATATCTTCTAAGGATTAAAGGAGTAATAAAATCCTTCAAATCTTTAATGGTTGATTTTATATGTCAACTTGACTGAATCACAGGATACCCAGATATTTGGTCAACATTATTCTGGATATGTAATGTGAGGGTGTTTGGACAAGATTTATACTTGATCAAAGCAGATTGCCCTCCCTAATGTGGACAGGTCCCATCCAGTCAACTGAAGGATTGAGCAGAATAAAGTCTGACCCCTTGCAAGTAGGCAGGAACTTCTGCCTGGTTGCTTGAGCTGGAATATTTGTTTTTTTCTGTCTTTGGACTAAAATGGAGACATCAGCTCTTTCTTGGGTTTCAAAATTGCTGGCTTCAAACTGGAATTTATACCATTAATTCTCCTTGGTCTCCTTCAAACTGGAAATTATACCATCAGCTTGCCTTGCCAACTGCAGATCTTGGGACTTCTCAGCATTTGTCATCACATGAGCCAATTCCTTATAATAGATCTCACACACACACACACACACACACACACACACACACATGCATAGATTTATTAAAATCTTATTTCTAATTATAGACTATTTTAGGA
The DNA here is from genome assembly GCF_000164805.1 of Carlito syrichta. NCBI lineage: Eukaryota > Metazoa > Chordata > Mammalia > Primates > Tarsiidae > Carlito > Carlito syrichta. Next base: position 18,539 of record NW_007258824.1, read on the forward strand.
ACAGTCTATAATTTGCTATGAAAGTCTGTGATAATAAGTGACTCATTCAAAAGACCAAATGCTTTAACTTATATTTGTGAAAATGTCAACACAGTATAAGAAAGTGAAGGTAAGGTCAGTTTCCAGAAGCATCCATCAGGTCAAGCCCCAGCGCACCCAGGGTCTGCTTCTGAATCATCTTCTCTAAGTCCAGAGGGGAACTTTGGTCCTCAAGGCTTTCCTGTCATTTAAGTTACATCACCAGCCTCTTAGTCTGAGACTTGCACCCTGGTTCTTCAACTAGCTTTCACCACCAGATTTTCTTTCCCAAGAGACATAATAATAGCATTGCAGAAAGTGGTTTTGTGTATCAGATAGACTGGAATTAGAATCTACTACTTAGTAGCTGTGCTTGAGAAAATAATTTTCCTTCAAAAATTTCAATTTTCTTTGTAAAGTGGGCATGACCATGGCTAATATATTGGGATTCTGTGTGCT
>NW_007258824.1:19035-22259 GCF_000164805.1 Carlito syrichta
TCATGTATGCTGGGCTGCTGTCTAATTGTCATTATCATCCGTAACTATAGATTGTTCCAATATGACAACAAACTTCAACTCCCTGTACTTTCCTGGTTAACAATATAGAAGCAACTCTACCTGGAGAAATGTCTTTGACAAGGAGATGCTACTCTGACCCAAGTGTGTCTAAAGAGCAGTATGAATGCTGGCAGGATGGATAGTGTTGACTCAATATGTAGTCATTTAACAAGCATCTGCTGTGTACAGAGCTTTATGTTAGGTTTTGTAAGGAATGCCAAGATAAATAAGCTTCTGAGTGTCTGTGGACCACTAATGTTGGGAATATAGTATCTGATATTACAGTAAATTATACTGTATTTATTTTTTTGATATGACTTTTATAATCTCTTTCAGTAGATATGATTGAGGCATGATTCATGGATATCTTTCATCTCCAAAAAGAAAAAAAATGTTTTTTGGGTGTAAAAAGATGAAAAACCATGAGCATTTGCTTCAGGGTTAAGATTTACATGTCATGATCAAATGATTGCAATGGATTTTGATAAGTTTGAAAATGTTGCCCTAGTTTCTTCGCAAAGTGTTTCATAGTTATGAGTAGTCAAAGAAAAAATCCATTCCTCTCAACTACAAAAGTTTCTGACATACACACAAATGAAAATCTTTCTTTACCACTTAGTGTGTGAGTGTCAAATGTGAACTATTGAAAAATTTACAATCTTATGTCCAGCCAATGAAAAATTTATCCCAGATGTATAGCTAATGGGTGTATTTTCATGCCATGACACATTCTAGAATCTCTTAGGTTCCTATTTATAGTCAACAATGTAACCATGTGACATTTTAATATAACTTAAAATATTTATAAAAAATGGAATATTTTTGGTTTTTATATAGAAAGACTAAATGAAAGGTGACTTTCTAATTAAAAGAAACAATACCAAAGCAAACAAAAATGAGAAACACCAATAAAGTAAAATAAAATAAGCTGAATCTTGTTTGTTTGTTTTTGAGTTTTTATTTGGTTTTTGATGATTTCTAATTGGCGTAAAGTATCTCTGTAGCCCAAGGGTGAGTATATAACTGCAGCCAGAGTCCCAATTTCAGAAAGTTTGACAAGCCACTCCAATCTGGAGATAGACTAAAAGGAGAAAACTGAGCTAGATTGTGGACTTTCCATTTCTATTGCTGATGTTGTTTTGACATTTGTCTTCCTCTTGCAGCCAAATCATAGACCATCACCCCCCAAATGTAGGCATGACAACAAACACTTGTTTGTTCTGTGAATTTTCAACTTCAATGTATATTTTATGTCCAGGAAGGCAGTTGACCAAACAAGGAATTTCTGGTAATAGTTATCTAAGCATATTGAAAAATGAATATATTTTTTTAAAAAACATTTTTAGTAAATGGAAATTTTAAAAAATGTTATGAGTATAACTCTTGACAGTACATGACTCTCATTGAATCAATTCCATTAGCATTCATTCTTCTGTAAAGCACACCCCATATATAAGGCATCTCAATTTTCAGTGGACTTGAACATGAGTATCATTAATTTACATATGAGTGTATTCAGGTGTTCTGCATACCTTAAAATTAAATTAAACCTTTACATATAAATATACTTCCATATATGTGAAATATGTATGTGTCTGTGTATCTATTTATCTCTATAGAAAAAAATGCCTGACTTGATAGATTTCTAAGGGCTTAAGATTTTTATTCATGTCTTTATTGGAGCTAAAGAATATTAACAGTAGGAATTAGTTACAAAATAATGTCAATCCTGTTTTTGAAATAAGCTTTATACTAGTGTATTTTTTAAAAAAATTTAATGCCATCTACTAGTGTCATAAACCTGAAAGAATCTGCTCTCTCCTCATTGTGCCCATCTAATTACAGGTATTACATATAGTGCAAAGTGTGCTGGACTTTGCTCAATATACTGTGTGACTCTGGAAGAGACCCTTAGCAAGTACATTTCCCCCTTTGTTTATGAAATGAAGATTAAAAACTTCTAACTCTCTGGGTTTTTATGAGGTTTGTCTGAGTCCAGGAGAATACTTTGTATATCTCAAGCAAGTTAAAATATAGCCAGAGATATTGCTATTAATTTTCATGGTGGTAAGTTATTTAAATCTATTTGTGACCAGTAATAGTATTTTGTAGGCTAGATATTTCCCAACCAGCCTTGAAAACAATCTCTTGGATACTTACATCTTTTTGCCATTCTGAGTAGTAGAGAACGTGTACACAAGCAGTGAAACAGTCCGATTTAGAATCAAATTCATAAAATTCAAAATAAAAGAGTCCCAAGGGACCGCTGTGTTTTTGTATTGTGCTAAGTATACTGGAGTTTAGGATGAGGGCTAGATAATTTGAGGTTTCTACTTACAGGTTAGATCTATGCCAAAAATTAGATGACAAGTTACTAGTCATTATAAAATGGGTGCACAATCTTTAAAATTTTTAATTCATTCTCTTAGATGAAACAAGGTTCTGAGCAAACAGCCTCAAGATTCTCTGGTTTACACTTCCACACCTCCCTTTCCCTTTGTCTTACCCCACCCCACTCTTCAGTGTAGGAAGGAATACATGTTTCTTTACCATCAAGAGAATATTAACATTGATTCAAATCATAAGTAATTAGAAGCTGAATCTCACAGCCTTCAGATTCTGATATTGACGTGTTGCCTACTGCACTAATGAGGCTCCTGAAGCTGAATCTCATACAACTTTTTCCAGATTATTTCACCATCATGTGTAATATCTACTTGGAATAACTTGAGTGAATAAGATTAGTTTAGTTTCTAATTAATGAAAGAAAATTTTAAACTACAATTACAGTTAGAAACATATTTTTTCACACTTGTGACATTAGTAGAGGGCATTAAAATAAAAAAACCAATATGCTAGCATGAAGCTTATTTCAAAAATGACAAAACAGAATTGAAATTATTTTGTAATTAATTCCTACTGCTAACACTCTTTAGACTCCATAAGAATATGAATAAGCATCTATAGCTTGACAATAAACTTAGCTAATCACTTGGCTATATAGAAAGCCTCCAGAATGGTGGCTAGAACCACTTAATTTCAGAAATGCCTATTCTAGAGGAGGAAAAGTTAAGAAAAACAAACAATTATTTCCTTTCCATCTCCTGTTTTTCACAAGTCATCAACATTTGTCACATGAAGCCTTAACTACTCCACATTTACCC
>NW_007258824.1:22384-27911 GCF_000164805.1 Carlito syrichta
CAGCTGCACAAGAGAGAGTCTCTGGACCTAAACCTAGATCTTCAATGGCTTTTTCTGTGGGGGATGTAATGGATGCACATGGATGTCCAGCTCTTAGCCCATGATAGGCTGAGGTGGGGGGATATAATGGATGCACATGGATGTCCAGCTCTTAGCCCATGATAGGCTGAGGTGAGGTGATAACCTTGTGGCCAGTACTCTACACTGAGTAAGAAGCAAAGGCATGGGGCAGGGGGAATGAAAGGAGATGAGGCCAAACAAACCAGGGCCCTATGACCTGGATCCAGTACAATATAGGTGTTTATATTTTTTAGGACTAAGTCAGTATTCACAAGAGAGTCATATATTGTTCTAGATTATATTTTCTTATGTAACTTGATTATTATTCATCTTTTTGTACTTTTATTTGCTTATTTGTATCTACTCCATCACTAATTTATTCCCCAACTCTGACAGAATTGTAAAACTCTAGAATGAGGGATACTAGGAATTTATGATGACAGAGGTACAAATTTGGGCCAAAAAAAATTGGTTGAAAGTCTATAAAGAACATTTGGAACTCCAAGTATCCTTACTCTTCCTTGGCAGAATACAGAAAGTTTTCCTTTTGGAGATAAAATATACAGGCTCTGGGCTCAGGGATACCAGGCAGGACAAGGAACAAGTGTGAGGAGGCTATACTTAGAGTAAGAACATTAAGGAAAGGTGGGCATAGTGACTGTGAACATCCATCTTCTCATTAAGTGAGGAGTAGGTGGTTTATAAGTAGGGAAAATATTCAGGAGTCAGGACATTATGGTCACTGATGCTAGCAGTAGAACTAGAGCAGGGTCCTAGTGGACCTAGTGAATCCCAGCTTTATTTGCTATTGCTAGTCTGAGGCTTCTGGGATATATGTTAATATTTTAAAAATTGCTATGGCCATACCACTGAATATGTGCTGAATAGCAACCCTGCTTATATCTCCTGGAAGAAAAAAATGGAAAAATGCTGTGGGTTGATGAAAAGACCACAGATACTGACATTTGGAATTCCAAAAAAAAAATGACAAAACTCCTGCCACATTACTTTACAGTGAGGCTTATCAGGCAATAAACACTCTTATGCTTATCATTTCCAATCTGTTTTAGAGTCTTATGAAAATCCAAGGATATCCAGGCATTAAATAAAAGTTTCTGTTGACTGGGCACAGTAGCTCAGCCTGTAATCCCAGCACTTTGGGAGACCGAGGTGAGATGATTGAGCCCAGGGACTTGAGATCAGCCTGGGCAACTTGGTGAGAACTCTTCTCTGCAACAAATCACAAAAACTAGCCAGGTGTGGTGGCGTGCATCTGTAGTCCCATCTACTTGGAAGGCTGAGGCAGAAGGATTGCCTGAGCCCAGCAGGTCAAGGCTGTGGTGATCGTGAGCCTGCCACTGCACTCCAGCCTGAGTGACAAGAGTAAGACTCCAACTAAAAAAAAAAAAAAGATTTTATTTATCCTTAAACTATAGAAAAAAGGAACTCCAAGGGAAGAGAAACAGCTTTTTTAAAAAGAGACATTTAAATAATTGACTTTATATTTTCAGAAATATTTATTCACTCAAAAAATATTTATGAAGCATGATGACAAATGCCTTTCTATACTAGAGTTTAAAAATTAACAAAGATAGTTCATTTTTACTTAGAATGACTTGAATGAGTAAAATTAGTGTAGTTTCTAATTAATAAAGGTTTAAACTAAAATTACAATTGAAAAAATTTTTTCACACTACAGCTACAAAATTGTATTCTCAAAATATTAAAGACCACGGTATATTCATCATGAAAAGTGAGAGTGTAGTGGGGCTTGAACACCTGGATTCAAATTATGACTGTACTGATTCCTTTCTAAGTGACTGTGGTCTCGATTTCCTAACTAGTAACAGTACTGGTTGCAGTCTAAGAGTAGCAAAACCTAATTGACAAAGGTGCCTTGAAGATTAAATGGGCTGACACATGTAAATCATTAAGTGTTGACTGTTTATCATCACCACCACCATCATCTTTCTTCTCCTTTGTAGAAAGATAAGTATTTTTAAATTCCCCAAATACAGATGAATCATCTTATTGGGTATCTGGTCAGCTTTTGTCTCTATAAAATGAAGGTCGAGTTTCAACCAAATAATCTTTTATATAAGCATTTACAGGCATAGTAATGCAGCTACTAATCTCTATTTCACTATCTTCCAGCACTTTGAGGAAGCAAAGGAATGAGCCTGGCTCATTAAGCTAGACTGTGTTTAAAAACTTCAGAGCAATACACTGACTTGTCTTCAACTTACAAAACATTTATTTAAGACTCAGGAATAGGGCCTAGTAAGTGAAAACCAGTGTACCATGCAGGTTAAGAGGTAAAAATCAAAGCAGATTCCTTGTCCTGTACTCAAGTAGTAAAGATAATATTAGGAATCACAAGAAGAGTAGGAAGTATTGAAATTGGGGACATAATTGGATGCCAGGGTTCATTCCTAGGGCCCTGAATTTGGGGTCTGTTGATGAGGTGCTGGAAGGTTGTGTAATCCACAAAAAATTTTTAGAGATCACTAAACAGCTTTCCACTTTCTCTCTAGTCCTGGTTCCTCTGAGCTATACCAGAGAAGTGGTTAGCATTGTATGAGATGATAACTTTATCCAGCACTGCAAGATTTTACTGGTAGAAGTATACCAAATATAGATTTTTGGCTAAATTTAAAGCCAATAGTAAGCCAAATTAAATGTGGAGGCTAAAACAGAACACCATCACTAGAGTGACCAACTTTTTCCTGTTCAACCAGGACTTTTCTGATTTTAGCACATGAATTCCATGCCCAGGAACCCCTCTATCCAGGTAAGTGACAGTTGGTCACCCTAACCATCATAGATTAAATATCTGAATACAATAAAATCTGAAATGTTATAAAAAATACTAGTTAAACATTTCAGTAGTCAAAATCTAACAATTTGACCTAGTAAAGGGACGATAATTTCCTAGCATTTTCAGCTGCACATTTGGTCACTAAACTGCACATGTGGGACAGGAACAGATATTAACCTTCAACTGAGGTCAGTGGAGGAACAAGATCATTTTGGCTAACACTGCCAATATAGGTAACTTCTCAAGGTGGAATTGCAAGCAAGATGTTAAGCTTTCTGTATTTTCTTATAGTGAAGGCTGAAGTAAAGAATTGCTTCCTCTTCAGTTCCTGGGCTTGATAATTTCGTCAGTGATAAAAGTGAAAATTTAATTGAGGCAATCCCAAAACCAAATATTTTTCTATTTAAATGTTGGAAAAAAACTATTTTTATGTATACAGTAGCTTTAGCCCTGAAAGTTAATTATTGCAGCAGTTTACTCTGAATTCATAAATATATATTTATACTTCAACTGACAGAATTTCAAAAATTAATGCATACAAGGAGATTTTAATCCTACCTAAATCTAAAATGCTTATTCATATTTGAAAGAATATTACGACAATGGTACACAAATTACATGACTCATCTGTATTGCTGATTTTCATACATTGTTCAAATATGAAAGTAACTTTGTCATCTCATGATCACACATAATTTCATGGACAGCAGAAATTACCTGCAGCTAGGCATTTAACTTTTTGACCTTCTAAAGGCCAAGGCTGAAACCAAAACTGAAGAGCAGATGTTTACTAAATTCCAAGACCCAAATCATACATTGGTGCATGCTCATTCTGGGAACCACTGAACATGGGCTTTAGAAGTCTTCTGAAGTCAAATCCCCATAAATCTTCTATAAGTGCTATCCACTCTTGATTTCTTCTGCCATCAACTGACCCACTCACTCAGTCACATCATATCTGAGGGCATTTAGTAGAAGATCCCCAAGGACTAAGCTAAATGAGCCAAGAACCTATTGAGGGCAAATCTAGGAGAATAAATTGATTACAGAATTACACAAGCATGCCAAGAGCAGGGCACATGTCACATCTAAATGTGTTTGTGTGATGGCTCATCTTGACTAGGTTAAGGGATGCCAGATAGCTGGTAAACATTATTTCTGGGTGTGTAGATAAGGGTGTTTCTGGAAGAAATTAGCATTTGAATCAATAGACCAAATAAAGAAGAGCAGCCTCACCAGTGTGAGCTGGATAGAACAAAAAAGGCAAAGAAAGGGCAAATTTTTTCTCTCTTTTTGAGCTAGAACAACTACCTTCTCCAGCCCAGAGTTCCAGGTTCTTGGGCCCTCCAACTCTAAAACTTACACTATCAGTACTATTTCTTCACCACCTTCCACCCTAGGCCTTTGGTCTTAGACTTAACAATACACTGCAGCTTTTCTGGTTCTTCAGCATATCATGGGACTTCTTGGCCTCCATAGTTGCAAAAGGCTATTCCCATAATAAATACCTTCTTGCATATCTATATCTATAAATATTCTACCAGAGTATATATAGTTCTTCAGAGAACTCTAATACTGCATGTCAGCAGACGTTTAAAAATATCAAAGAGAGTTCTCTAATCAATACTTTAGGTTATACATAGAAATTCACCTATGGCTGGTCTTGAAAACCAATATTCATAAAGAATTGAACCTTGCTCATTTTTTCCTAACTCTGTCTTCTTTCACCCTTTACAAATAGATTAAATAATCGCCTCTGTCTTCACTCTCAGGGGCAATCTTTTCCAGTCGGAAACAGGATATATGTTAATATTGCCACCACTCATTCCTCCGATACACCCAATCATTTCAAACTCAATTTTCTCTTCTTTTTAAAAATCATGGTAAAACAAACATAACATAAAATTTACTATGTTATGCATTTTAAGTGTATAGTTTAGCAGTATTGAGTACATTTACATTGTTTTATAGTTATCATCTCTATCCATCTCTCCAACTAAAATAACTTTTTATCTTAACTAAAACTCTGTATCTATTATATATCTCCCCATTCTTCCTACCCACAGCCCTTGGCAGTCACCATTCTATTTTCTGTCTCTATGGATTTGACTTCTGTAGGTACCTCATATAAGTGGAATCATACATTATTTGTCCTTTTATGACTGGTTTATCTCACTTAGCATAATGTCTTCATGGTTCATCCATGTGTACCATGTATCAGAATTTCCTTCTTCTTTAAGGCTAAATAATATTCCATTGTATGTATATACAAGCATATTGTTTTTCCACTCATCTATTTATAGACACCTGGGTTGCTTTTACCTTTTGGCAATTGTGAGTAAGGTTGCTATGAACATGGATGTGTAAATATCTATTTGATCCTTTGCTTTCATTTCATCTGTGTACATTCTCAGAAATAAAGTTGCTGGAACATATTGTCTAACTTACTTTTGATGAAACTTGGAATTGTCAGTTTCAACAAATCTAGTATTTATGAGCCGAGACATGATTAGTTGGCCCCTTTTTTCTCTGTCTCTTTTACACAGAATTTACTGTTCCTAGGAATAAACCAGGGATGTCCTTGTATAAGTAACTTTCAAATCCTCTTACCTTTTTAATGACTCACAGCATTGATTTCATTTACAAATC
>NW_007258824.1:27990-32705 GCF_000164805.1 Carlito syrichta
CTTCCCTGATTCTTCAGGTACTTTAGGCAGACACAGTCCTGAGGACCTGTACCTGTGTGTAGGGTCTGTGGGACTGTGTTGAACTGGGTGATGTGTTTATCTAAATTGTCAAATCAAATCGCAATCAAGAAAAGAATCTAGAACTCAGAGTAAGAGCAACAGAAACAAGTATCAGGACTGAGGTATGAGGCAAAACCAGGTGCAAGAAGTTATTCAAGGTGTCAGAAGCCAAGATAGTCAGAAGCAGAAGAGTGCAGAGTGAATGAAGACTTGAAATAAATAGGTAAAAGGTATAACAAAGTAAAGGGTTTTTTTTGGGGGGGGGAATTTGTTTTCCTTGAGTGCTGACCCCATGACTTGAACCAGCTTATGAATCTGAGTACTGAAGTTTGTTTCTGTATCCCATTTCTGCTACTAGGGACTATTTCCTTAATAAAAGTATGAACTGGAACAATCCATCCACCTCAATGACAAGAAGAAAGCTGCATCTGTTTCAAGCCTGGGTGGTGGGTGGAAATATGCTGACCCTAAGCATTAGTAACCAGGGACTTGGATCTTAAGTGATTTAAATGTATGCTACCTGTGTAGTCTGGCCACTTCCAAACCAAGAAATTAGATCAAATAGTAGTCCAGGTTTATAATGCCCTGGGACACCTCACAGAAATAATGCAAACTCTCAACCTAGGTGACTCAGGATTCCCATTACCAACAATGCTCAATGAGATAACAGTTAAACGATTTTAGAAATGGATAGAGTTATTTCAAATAAAAAAGTAGGTCAGGTATGGTGGCTCATGCCTATAATCCCAACATTTTGTGAGGATGAGGTGCAAGGATTGCTTGAACCCAAGAGTTTGAGACCAGCTAGGCAATATAATGAGACCTCTGCTTCTATAAAACAAAACAAAACCAAAAATTAGCTGGCTGTGGGTGGCATGTGCTTCTAATCCGAGCTACATGTGAGGCTGAGGCAGAACTATCTCCTGAACCTATGAGATAGAGGCAGCAGTGAGCATGATGGCACCACTGTGCTCCAGCTTGGGTGACAGAGTGAGACACCAACTCAAAAAGAAAAAAAGATATTTTAAATTATATTTGCTTATGGTTCGCATAAGATTTTCATAAACATTTAAATAAAATCACCAGGGAAAAGTTGCAGCAGACAAATTTATATTCCTCCCGAACAACAGTGGTGATATGATCCTTTTTGTTTCTGTTACCCACAAATTTAAACCAACTCCTTGCTCAGTCAAAGTTATTAGTTAATTATTAGTTAATTAGGCCAGGTGCAGTGGCTCATGCCTGTAATCCCAGCACTTTAGGAGGCTGAGGTGGGAGGACTGCTTGAGTCCAGATGCTTGAGATCTGCCTGAATAACATAGTGAGATCTCATCTTTACAAAAAATAAACAAACAAAATCAGCTGGGTGTGATAATATGCACCTAGTCCCAGAGACTTGAAAGGCTGAGGCGGAAGGATGCCTGAGACCAGGAGGTCCAGGCTGTGGTGAGGCTTGGTCATACCACTGCACTTCTGCCTGAGAGACAGAGTGAGACCACAAAAAACCAAAAAGATATGAATTAATTAGTTCATTCAGGAAACAGTAACATTTATTAATGCTACTCTCTTCTTCATATGTATGTACATTTATATACGCACTAATAAATAAAATAAAATAAAATAAAATAAAGGTGTAGTTTCTACTAGGTATCCTACATTATCACACTCTGGTATTGTTTCTTACCTCAAAACTGTCTCTTTGCTTAAATTCTTCAGGTCAATTATTCAGTTAGACTTTCTATGTGAATTTTTGTATTGATTGTAGATGTTTCTTTTCACATAACTCTGGAACTTATGATTCAGCACCTCCTGTCTCAACTCAAAACATTAGCTTATAGGTACTAATCAAGGAGGAGAGTTAAGATTAGAAAAAGGAAATAACAAAAGGAATAAAAGACTGACTACCTTCTTGTTATGTTAAGGACATAACAAGAAGGAGGCACAGTTGTGACTATCATGATCAGAGACACTAAAATGGTAAAATGAACTCACAACTTTATTACTGTAGCTATTGATGAATGAACTAAACCATTCCTCTGTATAAGAAACAGCATCCATTTCAACTGTGACTTTGCACTTACTGAAACCTTCCTTAAAAGAGGGAGAATGCCACTGATGCTCACCCAAGTGAGAATAGTCTATATAATGGAGAGGGGAATGACTATCAAACACCAGCTGTTTGCTAATTATCTGCACATGAAATTGACTAGACTGAGTTTTAAACAAAGATAATCTGGGAGGGTAAAATAAGCTTATTCGTCTGTTGATTTTAAAAGTAGGTGTAATAAATCCATCTAAAGTACTCATCACTGCCTTTGTATCCAGTCCTACCTCCAGTTGTTAAGTCTCTGACCATGTACTTTTCTTCTCCACAGGAATCATATTCAGTGTCTCTATTACTGGGTATTGGTTGGCTCAGGAATTCTCAAGCCTCACTTTCCTATTTTCCCTTTTCTCCCTATGTATAACTTTTCTTCATCTTGGCTCACTCTTCTTGGCCTGCTTGGTTTGAAACAGGTGTAAAATGGCTTAGGATTTCTACCTCACGACTTAACTGATAGTCACATCAGTTGATGCCTTCAGGGATCTCAGAAGTTACTTGAATCAGAAGGTCCTTTATGAAAGGCTTAGACAAGAACCCAGAAATTTTGATAGAATGTACTTCTACTCTACCTGGGATAGGGCCTAATTCTGGAAATGCATTAACTCTTTTCTTTACAGAAGAACATTCAGTAAAAGCAAATAAGCTGGACAAAATTGAAGTTGCAGTTCAAAGGAAATGTGCCACACAGAAGAATAGAGTTTCCTTCCAACTAAAACAGTTGAACTAGAAGAAACAGAAATGTTAAGAATTTATTTTATTCATATTCTCTACAAAATTCAAAAGGGTAATGCTCTATTTTTAAAGCTAAAACAAACAGCCCTGAAGATAGAGCCATCTTATACAGGTAGGATTTTTATGAAACTATAAAGATAATTTCTAACTTAAAAACCATGATAGAATCAGTAATGCAAAATCTATCACTTCTCAGCCTATTGGCTAAGCTCAAGAGCAAAATCAATACTTTTAAACATTGCATTTCTGAAACATTTTTTCCCAGACTAAATTTTATTACATGTACAGTAACCAAGATAGCATGGTATTGGTACAGGAATAGACACAGAGACCAAAGCAATAGGACAGATGATCTGGAAATAATGCCATGGTCCCTCAACCAAATCATTTTTGACAAAGCTATCAATAACAAACACTGGGGAAAGGAAACCATAGTCAGCAAATGGTGCTGGGAAAACTGGCTAGCCACATGCAGAAGAACAAAACTGTACCCCTATCGTTCACCATACACAAAGACCAACCCAAAATAGATCAAGACATTAAATGTGAAATCTCAAACTATAAGAATCTCAGAAGAAAACCCAGGAAACACCCTCCTACACTCAAAGTAGGCAATAAATTCATCACTACGTCCTCAAAAGCAGCATTTCTGAAATATTGAGGCAAATACAAGAATGTTTTCTCTTGACCTCATAGCTTAATATGACATAGAGTTCAAGGGATAAAATATTCCCTTCACAACTCTATTGACATTTTCCCAAATAGTTAATGTTCTTGAGATATAAACATTCATGGCAAATAATGAGCAAAGCAATACAGCCAAATAGATATAGCCAAAGAACAGCTCACAGATGTTGTAGCTTCTGAAAACAGAGTCTGGAATAGGACTTTTGTACTACTAATTTATTTGAGGTAGGGGATGAGGAAGTGAACCTACAGAGATAGATGTGAGGAACTGAACAGACTGAAATAGGGAAGGAGAAGAATTCAACACAAGGTATGGATTTGAGTTGGCTACCACCATGGGCAACTGAGGCTCGATCCCACTGGGATGTGCTCAAGACAGCAAAGAATGCTCAGAATCAGCCGCCCAAAGATTATTGGGGAGAATAATCTACTCACTGTCTTCCACTTCCCACTGGTTGAATGTTATTCCAGAGCCAACAACTCCCCAGCACTTCTGAGCTGTTGGCAGAGTGGAGTCCCACTGACATCCCATGGCACATCATTGGAGAAGCTCTGAGCAGGAGCACAAAAGGCACTGAGTGCCAAGAAAGTCACCTGCCTGGAGCTGCCATGACTGGAAACTGGCTGAGGTTGACAGGCATCTGGTACAAAGAAGGTGAAATTACATAAGACAAAATCCTGAAAAGTTTTATCTCCATTGACACAAAGGAATGCAGATTATCACAACACTGAACATCTTTTCTTGTGATATGTTTAAGTGATTTTTTAAATGATAAGTCTTAATGTTTTAAAGATAGAGTGAGAGGAAGGGTTTTATCCCTACCGCTAATGGAAATACATTGTATTAACTTTCTAAGACCAAATTAGTGTTATAAATTGTTATAGTTTAAATTGTGTTCCCCTCATCAAATTTGTATGTTGAAGTCCTAACCCTTATATTTGGAGGCAAACCTTTAAAGAGCTGATTAAGTTACAATGAGGCCTTAGACTGGGCCCTAGTCCAGTCTGACTGGTGTCTTTTTAAGAAGAGGAAATTGCTTTGCAGACAAAATGATTCTATACCTCAAAAACCCAAGAGAATCTGTCAAAACCTCCTTGCACTGATAAAGGTCATTGGCCAAGTCTCAGGGTA
>NW_007258824.1:32795-34039 GCF_000164805.1 Carlito syrichta
ATTTCTTTTTCTTTTTCTTTTTTTGAGTTGGAGTCTCACTCTGTCGCCCAGACTGGAGTGCAGTGGCCGCTCCTGGCCACTGCAGCCTCAACATGCTGTGCTCCGGTGATCCTTCTGCCTCAGCCTTCCAAATAGCTGGAACTACAGGCGGGTGCTACCACACCCAGCTAATTTTTTTATTTATTGTAGACATGAGGTTTCGCCAAGTTGCCCAGGCGGGTGTCGAACCCGTGGGCTCAGGCAATTCACTCACCTTGGCCTCCCAAAGCACGGGACAGTCACATTTCTATTACCAAAAATAAACAGCAGAAACCCAGATAAAAAGCACAATCCTGTTCACATTAGCCACAAAAAAATGGAATACCTTGGCATCTTCCTAACAAGAGATGTGAAAGACTTTTACAATGAAAACTACAAAACACTACTCAAAGAAATCAAAGATGACACAAACAAGTGGAAAAATATCCCGTGCTCATGGATTGGGAGAATCAACATTGTGAAGATGTCCAACCTAAGGCAATCTACAGATTTAATGCAATATCCATCAAATTACCAGCAACATTCTTCTCAGATCTAGAAAAACAATACAGGAATTCATATGGAAACCTAAATGACCAAGAAAAGCCAGAACAATTCTCAGGAAAAAAAAAAAAAACCAAAGCAGGAGGTTTCACACTACTTTAAACTTTACTATAAAGCTATAATAATTAAAACAGCTTGGTATTGGTACAGGAACAGGCATATAGACTAATGGAATAGAATTGAGATTCCAGAAGTAAAACCTCAACTTCTCAGTCACCTCATCTTCAACAAAGCCTCCAACAACAACTACTGGGGAGAGGACATCATATTCAGTAAATGGTACTGGGAAAACTGGTTGACCACATGCAGAAGATTCAACCAAGACTCCTATCTATCCCCATACACAGAGAAAGACCTTTTCAATGAAAACTATCAAACACTACTCAAAGAAATCAAAGATAACACAAACAAATGGAAAAATATTCCATGGTCATGGATTGGAAGAATCAACATTGTTAAGATGTCCATCCTACCAAAGACAATCTACAGATTCAACACAATGCACATTAAATTACCAGCAGCATCCTTCTCAGGCCTGAAAACAACAATGCGGGAATTTATATGGAAACATAAATGACCACGAGTAGCCAAAACCATGAGTCCTCAGCAAAACAAACACACACACACACACACACACACACACACACACACACACACACACA
>NW_007258824.1:34109-35913 GCF_000164805.1 Carlito syrichta
GGAGAGGAGAACCTATTCAATAAATGGTGCTGGGAAAACTGGCTGACCACATGAGGGAGATTAAAATAAGATTCCTGTCTATCACCATACACAAAAATCAACTCTAAATGAATCAAAGATCTAAATGTAAAATCTCAAACTACAAGAATCTCAGAAAATGCAGGAGACACCCTTATGGAAATTGGAACTGGCAACTGATTCCTGATCAAAATCCCAAGTGCCCAGGCCATAAGAGATAAGATTGACAAGTGGGACCTCATAAACTGATAAGTTCTGCAAAGCAAAAGAAACCATCAATAGAATAGGGAGACAGCCCACAGACTGGGAAAAAGTATTTGCCAACTATGTGTCTGATAAAGGCCTAACATTGGGTCTGTAAGAGACTCAAACATGCCAAAAAGAAAAAAACCAAACAGCCCCATTACAAAGTGGGCAAAAGATATGAATAGACACTTCTCAAAAGAAGACATATGAGCAGCCAATAGATACATGAAAAAATGCTCAACCTAGGTAGTCATCAAAGAAATGCAAATTAAAGCTACACTGAGATACAACCTAACTCTATCCAGAATGACCATCATCGATAACTCAAAAAATAACAGATGCTGGAGAGGATGTGGGGAAAAGGGAGCACTTCTACACTGTTGATGGGAGTGTAAACTAATACAATCTCTATGGAAAACAGTTTGGCTATTCCTAAAAGATCTAAAATGTGACCTTCCATATGACCCCACAATCCCCCTACTGGGAATATACTCCAAGGAACTCAAATCACTCTATGAACAAGGTATCTGTATGTTTATTGCAGCATTGCTCACAATAGCAAAAACATAGAGCCAACTGTATTGCCCATGGAAACAGGACTGGATAAAAAAATGTGGTATATACACACAATGGAATATTATGCAGCCATAAAGAAGGATAAAATTATGAACTTCACAGCAACTTGGATGTACTTAGAGTCTATAATACTGAGTGATCTATCACAGAAACGATGAACTGAGTGTCACATGTTCTCACTCATAAGCAGACCTTTAACAATTATTGTAATACTGTAAGAAAAGGATTGTCAGTAGAGGGAAACTGCTGGTGAGGAGAGGTGAGATTGGCAATAGTGGGAACCTGTCGGGCAAGTTGGGAGTACACCTCATCAACAAGGGTACCTGCATAATGAACATTTTTATACCTAACCCTGAATTGTACCCCCACATCTTTAAAATTAAAAATTAAAAAAAGAAGAGGGAATTGGACACACAGAGGGACATTAGGGATGCATGCCCACAGAGGAAAGACCATGTGAGAGTACAGCAAGAAGGCAGCCATCTGCAAGCCAAGAAGAGGTCTCAGATGAAACCAAACCTGAGACCACCTAGATCTTGGATGTCCAGCTTCCAGAATTGAAGAAATACATTTCTATTGTTTAAGTCATCTATTCTGTGGCAATTTTGTTATGGCAACCCTAGAGAATACAAATACAAGGTCATGAATCTTAAATATCTTTATACACTGTGGCCACCACAGCTAGTTCCTCTCCTTACTAATTCCTTAGTAATAAAACCCGGGTTTTTTGTTTTGCTTTGACTTTTTTTTTGGAGAGTACAGCAATGTGCCCAGCACTAGGCTATAGACCATGGATGGTTCTAACCCAGTTCTGAAAACTTTTTTTCTGTTTTCTTAGCATCTCTTGCAAGTAGAGCTGACCACATGAATTTGTTCTGGGTAGTGAGACCAAGGGAAGTATGTGGTGGGCTTTGTGATTTTAATTTTTCACACACTCATGAAATATATCTGAAGGGGTTGGTGA
>NW_007258824.1:36395-39826 GCF_000164805.1 Carlito syrichta
GAAAAACAACCAGCTGCCTTCCATTTTAGAATTAGTATTTTTAAAAAGACAAGCTATTAAAATCTGGTCATTCTTCTAATATGCTGACAAAGTCTCATCATTAAATTCAAAGATGAAACTATTTTCAAATAATTATTGTTCCATTATTGCTAGTCCAGTGAAAACATGCTTAAAGCCTAACATTTTTTTCTGGTAGCCATAGGTGAAATGATAATATTCAATAAAACATGAACCTGAGAAACATGTAAACAGTCATTTGCTTTGCCATTGATGGATCTCTATCTTAAAACAATAGTTTCCACTCACCGAATATCCTTTGTCTGGGCTCATAGGACATCTTTCTGCCATTTTCCTTGCATTATTAAAGAAGCATCTGAAGCACACAAACTGTGATGTGACAGAATCATATTACTTTAAAAAGGTATAATTAGATAAATTACAGACTTGCGCATTTCTACAGTCCATGACTAGTCCATCTTTATTTCTTCTCCATTTCAAAGCCAGTACTTTTTCCCCCACTGAGATCCACTCTTAATTTGGATTAAAAGTCCTTGGAATTTAAGAGAATTTGCTTCTCTGTGTTCTGGTCTTAAAAATTATACAGAATACAACATTTTCACAGATAAACATTTTCAGGTCTTGTTTTCTTTGGCTTCAACTCAAATTTTTCTTTTTTTCTGTATCTACTATTTCTCTTAAAATAGTGAACATTTTAATAAACTTTCTTGAAATTATCTTGCCATTTCTTCCAATCCCCCATATTAAACATTCACATATTCCCCAAAAGGATCAACTATTTTACTTCATCTTGGTTTCCTATTACATTCTTCAGAAACCCAAATCACAAATGTTAGCATCTTAAGTCCCACAGTTACTATAATCCAAAGGACTCAATTTGTTGTCACTTTGCGCTGCACACTCTGACGAAAAGCAGACACTTTATCCAGTCCATTCTAGTAGTTTTCCAAGTCAGTACAGGTTAACATATTGTAAATTCAAGATCCTGCTCTGCTCTCCTCCTGCTTCAGAGGATAGGGTTTGAATCTAGAGGAGACTGACATCTCAAGGACAGACAGGAGGGGTGAAGGTGAGCCAGTGATCCCTGACAACATCTACATGGTGTCTGCTGCTAATAATAATATATAGTCAGTCCCCTGGGTTATGCATGATGATTTCTCTGGCAAGGAAAGGATGTGGTCTCCTTTCTTGATTCTGTGCCAGGGGTAATACGTAAATGATTTCAGCTCCATACTTCCCAACTGGTGATTGAAATGCACTCTTTTACAATGTAAGTTTTCTTACTTCTTTTAAAGAACTTTTTAGCAGGTAGTGACTCTCACCTTCAGGAAATTTTCACATCTTATTTATGGGCATAAAATTTTGGATCTCTTCCTCAGCATTTGTGAGTTACCAGGAAAATTCAGGAGGGAGCTGTCCTTAGGGATCTCCAATCCATACTCATTCTGCCACCTAACTACTCTCTCCATGGCCAGGTGGTACTAGTACTATTGCCAGAAAGGAAATTGTTCTCAAAAATCTTCAGATGAAAGCTGGTTCTGGTTCCCAAATTTCAAAAAGGAGTTTGTTCCTGTTCACCATGTTGAATTGCTGATTATTGAAGCACATGATCCCCTCCCCAGCTTTCGGCTACCAGAGATATTTTTTAATAAATAAGGTGGAGAAAAGAGAAAAAAATTGGTTCAGATGTGTGATAACCACTTTCAAATTCTCTACTTCACACCTAAATCTTTGACAGTTGAACAAAATCCCTCCTTTCCAAATGTGAAGTCTTTGTTCATGGGCCTTAACAACTTCTTTCTTGTATGTCAAAGGGACCCACATGCTTCAGGATTCGAGGAAAAATGCATGTTGATTAGTGTAATGAGAATGTATACTCTGGCCCTAGCTGAGGTTTATGATGGGACCAAGTAAGATTATTGAAGGAGGTGCTGATGAGAGCAAAGGCAACACAAAATTAGCTGAATCTCTAAGAAGGCAATTGCTTCCCTACCTGGAAAATGTTTCAGCTACACTTTGATCTAGTTAGAAGAAAATCAGTGTTGTTTTTTAGAGGTAAATTATGTCTTATACTTAAAAATGTTAACACAAACCGGGCTCGGTGGCTCAGCCTGTAATCCCGCGCCTTTGGGAGGCTGAGGTGAGTGGATTGCTTGAGCCTGCTGGTTCGAGACCCACCTGGGCAGTGAGACCTCATCTCTACAATAAATCAAAAAATCAGCTGGGCATTGTAGCGCGTGCCTGTAATTCCAGCTACTCGGAAGGCTGAGGTGGAAGGATCGCTGGAGCCCAGCAGGCGAGGCCACTGCACTCCAGTCTGGGTGACCGAGTGAGCCTCCAACTCAAAAAAAAACAAAACTGTTAACACAGTGTAAGCTTTTGATCAAAGCACTAAGACATCATTTTGCATAGATGCCAGAGTAGACTCTACCTACAGAATGGCAGGAAGGCTGCTTGAACGAGAGGACACCATAAATCCACTCAGTACTAATAGCATGCAATGAAAACTTTTCAGAAGAGAGATTTTGCACACAAAGAGCCCCGAGGGAAGAGATAGCAATGGAAACATCCATCAAGTAAGGAAAGGCTGTTTAGAAAATTGTTCCTCCAACTCCATTCATCATACTATCAGAGACTGCTGTGTTAATCCATTTACCACCACTAAGCAAGAGCACAAAGACAAAATGCAGAAGTATTCCTTGGGGGAGAGCTTTCAACTAAACTTCCATAGAGGCTAATGTGGACAATGGGGATTTTCCTCACGGCACTTCCAAAAACTATTGAGTGCAACTTACACACCAATGTGCAGCTGCAGGTGGTCTTTCAAATAAAATTCATCCCTTAATTCTTTGATTTAAAGAGCATTTTTTCCCTCTTACAGCACAAATTCTGAACTGTGAATATCTGCTGTAGCTCCATCCCTGCCTCTTCATTAGTTTATGAACTTGTTTTTATCCTAAGGGTTAAAAACAAAGTCTTAATTCTCTGAATGTCACTGTCATTTATTAGCTCCCTATGTATAAAAAAGGGTAATATTGAGAGTGCAAGGGTTATAGAAAAATCTTCATAATATCATCCTCTTAGCTATTATAATTGCCTCAAAGAAGAAAAACAAATGTCAAGTGCTGACTATGCTGTTACATGTTATCAATTTCAATATTAATACTGTGATAATAAAATAATTTAACTTGCTTTTACAGTGCTTTTCTTATTTTATAGTTCTTTCACATCTTTTATTGCATTTGATTCAACACTTCCCTACTATTTCAACAAATTGTTTTTTTAAAAAAATGATTAAATAAATCTTTTTTTGGAGAAAGATATGTAAAATGACAACATGAACACAATTTTTAGGCATATTATGCTCTGGCTTTTTCATTGACACCTTAGTCATTTGTGATACTGAGTAAGAG
>NW_007258824.1:40033-44807 GCF_000164805.1 Carlito syrichta
GAGCAAACTGCCTGGCCCATGTCACACCATTAAAAATGATTATTTTCTACAGAGAATAGTACAGACAAGTCACTCATTTAATTGTGAGAAAAATTCCAAGAAAAAATATTTAGTTTAAAATCTCCTTAAGAAATCCACAGACTACTAAAATTCACCTGTAACAATCCTCCACACATGTTGTGCTAATGCTAGTGTTTTCAAACTTTTTAAGTAGAATCTGTATATAAAATATTACACAGATATAATAATATTGTAATTTTATTATTTGGTGACTGAATAATTGTAAGGACCACACATTTTTTTGTGAATTTAGCAATGCATATGTTTATAACAATTTATCTCTAAATAATCACACACACAATTTACATATGTTTAGGGTAAAATTACCTGTGTCTATGACTATTCTTGGTTAACATATAGATTCTTATCATGCCCAAAGCCCTCGGAGGTCCTCAATTCATCAGCTCAAAACTTCTGTCAATTAACATAAAGTTTATATACACAAATTTGTTTATTAATTTAACAATTTTTGAAGCCTTCCTCTAGATTTTGCAGAATACTTGGTGCTATGAAAGAAAAATTAAATCAGATCTTCTTTAGAGCAGTTGGTAATCTAATTAATGTATACATGTAGGTGGAAGGTATTGGAGGACTTTCATTTCTAGCAAATGATAGGCCAGATATCCTGATATCTTCACCTGCCAAATTATAAAAATAAAGTAGACCCAGTTTCATGTAATCTTGTGCTTATGGAAAAGAAAAAAAAATCTTTCTGTGAGAATTCATCTTTAATCTAAGATTCCCATGGTAAAATCTCAAACTTACAACCAAAAACATAAAACTCTTGCAGGACACAATGCAAACCAAAGCCAGTAAAAAATGATAAACAATTGGATCAGAATAAGGGAGATTTCAAATATTGGAGCTGCCTAGAGTAATATTATGTTTAATATGAATAATAAATTAAAGAGGTAAATAAATTAACAAAGGAAAAAGAGACTATAAAATTGGTCAGGTTGTTTTAAGGAAAAAAATGAGTTTTTTAGGAAAAAAGTCATTGATGTTTAAATTTAATATATGCTATAACCAGGTATAAGTCTCTGTGATCTGTAGTTAGGCAACTTTTTTAAGAAAAGAATCCCAAAGCACTAGCAACCAAAATAAAAATAGATAAATTAAATTTCATTGAGTTTAAAAACTTTTGTGTGTCTTTAACAAATGGTGTTGGGTCAACTTAATAGCCACATGTGGAAGAATGAAGTTAGACCCTTACCTCACACTATATACAAAAATTGATTCAAAATAAATCAAATATCTAAATGTAAGAGCAAAAAATATAACCAAGAATTTCAATGTCAGCTTTTGAGATACAAGTTTTAGTCTTTCTTTTTCTTAGTCTTAAAAATATAGTTCTTAGTAACATTTTAAAGTTTTTTGTCTTGCATTCTCAGCTCACCCTCACACAACGACCCCATGATTAAACACATACCCATTAATCTAATTGTGTGCTTGCTTGATAAATTCCAGAGGCTAATCTTGGAACAACAGAGAATTCTTCTTTAAAGTTTCAGAGATTACGTTAACGTGGTTAATCTATAATCTGGCCACAACTGAGATGGTCTTGACCAACTTTCCAGGTGGATAATAATTCAAGGTAACCATTGAAGCAAGACATGTAAATCAGCACCCTGTGCTGGTCTCAGATGCTCTTCATTTTATTCTTTCCCTTTCCAATTCCCCATCCTCAGTCCAAAACCCTGAAATAGTTTATTGAGGCAAAAACCTGATCATTTCCTCAAATACTGGATTTTGGAATAAAATCACCTTACTTTCACTACCATTTCAGGGTTTTGAACTGAGAATGTGAAATGTGAAAGGGAAAGAGTAAAATGAAGACTATCTGGGACCTGTACAGGGTACCAATCTACATGTCTTGGTTTGATGGTTACTTTGAATTATTGTCCACCTAGAAATTTAATTTTAGCAGCCAAATTTCCACTCAGTAACAAAAATATAAATCTCTTAGAAGAAAACATAGGGGTAAATTTTATGACCTTGTGTTTGGCAATTATTCCTTAGATATTATACCAAAAATATAAGCAACAAAAGAAAAATTGATAATAAGACTTTAGCAAAATTAAAAACTTTTATACATCAAAGAACACCAGAAAGTAAAAAGGCAATCTATGAATTGAAGAGAATATTTGCGAGTCATGTATATAATAAAGGTTTACTATCCAGAATATGTATGTTTAAAAAAAACCCCAACAAAACGACAAAACAATTCAGCTTTAATAAATGGGCAAAGAGCCGGGCTTGGTGACTCAGCCTGTAATCCTGCACCTTTGGGAGGCTGAGGTGAGTGGATTTCCTGAGCCCGCAGGTTCGAGACCTGCCTGGTCAGCGAGACCTCATCTCTACAATAAATCAAAAAATTAGCCGGGCATAGTAGCATATGCCTGTAATTCCAGCTACTCGGAAGGCTGAGGTGGAAGGATCACCGGAGCCCAGCAGGTTGAGGCTGCAGTGGCCAGGAGCAGCCACTGCACTCCAGTCTGGGCAATCGAGTGAGACTCCAACTCAAAAAATAAATAAGTAAATAAATAAATAAATGGGCAAAGCCTTTGAATATACATTTCTCCAAAGAAGATACACAAATGGCCAACAGATACATGAAAAGATGCTCACATCATTAGTCATTAAGAAAATACAAATCAAAACCACAATGAGATACCACTTCATGACCAGCAGAATGACTATAACAATGTTTTTTAAAAGCATAAAATAGCAATTGTTGATAAGGATGTGAGTAAATTGGAATGCTCATACACTGCTGATGGAAATTAAAATGGTGCAGCCACAGTGGAAAACAATTGGACAATTTCTCAAAAAGTTAAGCACAGATTTACTATATGACCCATGATTCCCACCTTTAGGTATACTCAAGAGAATTGAAAACATATGTTCACACTAATGCTCATAATAGCATCAGTCATAATAGTTATAAAGTAGAAACATCCCAAGAGTCTGTCAATTGAAAAATAAACAAAATATGACACATATACCATGGAATATTATTCAGTAATTAAAAGGGAATGAAATACTGTTACATAACACAACATGGTTAAATCTTGAAGGCATTTTGCTACATGAAGGAAGCCAGACACGAAGACCACAGATTGTTATAAGATGCCCAGAATAGGCAAATCCATCAAGACAAAACTACCAGAATCTGAAGAAAGAGAAAATGACTATTAAAAGGTATGGGTATTTTTTTGTAGGGAGAGGTGATGAAAATGTTCTGAAATTAGACAGTGATGATGGTTATATAAATTTATTAATATTTTAAAAACAAATTGTTCACTTTTTTAAAAGGATGCATTTTATGGTATGTGGATATTTCAATTTAAAAAAATTTAATATATGTTATAGAAGATTTAGTATAAATGTAGAAAAGATAAATCAACTGGAAAATTAAACAAATATTCAAAAGACTTTCAAAGACAAAAAGTAATAGAACATATGACAGAGGAAATAAGAAATGTAGAAGAGAATGCGAAAATTGACGTAATTCTACCTGGAGTTACAAAAGAAGAGAAGAAAGACAATAGGGTGGAATAAATAGGTAAGGAGTTAATGTCCCAAAAAGTCTGGAATGTACTATAAAAAGCAGTTCTCATTTCAGGAAACTAACACATTCTAAAGCATAGGAGTAACAAAATATGAATCCACAAGTAGAAGCAGTATATTGGGAATACAATGACACAAAGAAAGAAGACAAATTGTCTAAATGGAGAAAAAAGACAGAATGAATATTAGAATGGTAGCTGGTTTCTCAAGAAAAAGTAAAAACAAAAGCCAGAACAGAGCAGAGTAATATTTTCAAGTTGTTAAGAGAAAATATCTATCAATGCAGAATTGTATACTTGGTCAGAATATCTCCTAGTAATGAAGGTAAAATAAAACACTGTTAGAAAAAAATTGAAATACTGACCACAACTAATTCTCACTTTTAAAAAAAACTTTCTAAAACATGGAAGGTTTGAGGTGCAAGAAAAAATAATTTAGTAAAGAAATACTTTTAAACTTTCACATGAAATGGAACATATGCAGCATTAGCATCAGCATGTCTCATTCCTAAAAAGGTAAAACAGAACCCCTAACGTGACAGGCCACATAAATCCTGATAGACACCATGATTTCTCT
Organism: Carlito syrichta; assembly: GCF_000164805.1. Lineage (NCBI taxonomy): Eukaryota > Metazoa > Chordata > Mammalia > Primates > Tarsiidae > Carlito > Carlito syrichta. Next base: position 44,240 of record NW_007258824.1, read on the forward strand.
TTCACCTATGAGTGAGATTCAAGTCAAAGGAACCCGAGGTAACTCCTCAGGATTCCCAGTTGACACATCTTGTCGCCACAATATAAATAGGGAATCAGCAGAGTCCTTTGCAGGCGACTTGATAGCCTCATTTATGTCCAAACATTTTCTTTGATGAAGTGCCTACATTCATGGTGTTTTATATGGTACTCACCTGATGTGCTACTGGTACTGTCTGATTTTGTTGTTCATATGTTGGCGCTAGAACATTTATACACAAGGTCATTTTTCAGAACTAAAATTCTTTGAAAAAGAAAAAAAAGAGACACATTTACAAGTAAATCTAAATAAAATGCAACAGTAGAAAACCAACAATTAGCAGTAACAATCTCTAATTTCTGAAGGTGGAACCAAAATTCTGTATAATAATAGAATTAAAGGATATCCCCAAAAACTTGGAACTATTTTTTGGAGAGTCAGCCCCTTGTAGTGCAGGCTTCTTTTACTAGGTAACTGTTATAGGAGCCCATCAGCATTAGTGTATCAGCTAGCATTGTTGCGAGAGGCTCTGTGTGGCTTCAGTGAATTT
>NW_007258824.1:45078-51996 GCF_000164805.1 Carlito syrichta
CATGACCTCCATGCCCCACCCACCCTATTCACCAGAACTCACTCTGAAAAAAGTCCTCAAGGGGAAACATGTTGGATGTGAAAGAGGTGAAACAAGAAACAGCAGAAACACTAAAAAGCATCAGAATTGATGAGCTCAAAAACTGTTTTAAGCAGTGGAAAAAGAGTCTTGGTAGATATATTTCATCGTATGAAGAGTATTATGAAGGTGACTGAAGTTTAAACATGTAAGAATAAATGCTCATTTTTTTAATAAATAAATTTTGGATTTTGGGGGAGTTCCCTTTCATATAAGTTGGGAGAAGTTTGAATAGAGTTAAGGTCATCTGAGATCCTTGCATTTTTTTATAAGAAAGGAAAAGGTAATAACTAACTTTAGACTTTTCAAAGTAAAATTTTTAGAATGAACACTAACAATAAAAATAGAAGATAATAGCGGGTATAAATTCCAAGCACTAGAAGCAAAAATGAAATGAGAAAAACTCCACAAACCTCTGTATCAGCTGCTAAACAAACTACCCTAAAACTTAGTGCCTTAAAACAACAATTGTTTATTACTGCTCACGAAGTTCATGGATTAACCAGGCAGTTCTACTTATAGGTTAGATTTAGCTGTTCTTAGATAAACTCACTTATGTGATGTCATCAGGTGCTTGGCCTCTGGTTAGTCTGAGATGGCCTTAAAGGGAAGTTCATCTCTTTGCTTGTAGTTTCTCATTCTCCAACAAGTCATCCTGCTCTTGATCACATGACAACTGGACAAGTTCCAGTAGAATGAGTACAAGGTCTCTCAAGGTCTAGACCAGCGATTGATCAACTTTTTTTGTAAAGGTCCTGACAACAAATACTTTGGGCATTGCAGGTCATACAGTTGCAACTGCTCAGTTCTGCTGTTTTAGCAAGAAAACATTCATTGCAATATGTAAGTGAATAAGTGTGGCTGTCTTACAATAAGTCTTTATTTTCAAAAATAGGCAGCAGGCCAGATTTGGCCTGTGGGCTGTAATTTGCTGATTCCTGGCCTAGATTTAGAACTGATATAGTTTTTCTTTCACCTCTTCATAGAAGGAAATGCAAAGTCTTATTGCCAAAGAGATTCCTTTCTAGGGAGAGGAATGACTGCATCTCATTTTTGACAGCCCATCATAATTTCAATAAATCAAAAAGAAGTGAGGAAAAAAGGGTGAAAGTTCATAGAAAAATAAGGTAACAAAAAGCAATATGAATAAAGTTAAACATATTATTATTTGAAAATTCACAGTAAATGTGAAGGGAATCATCTCTTAATTTAAAGCTATAAAGCCAAAATTGTTGAAATGGCAAAGAAGAATTTTTAAATCCATGAACACTGTGGGAGATCTTAGCTCATTACTCTCAGTAATTGATCAAGCAAATGACATTATTGAGTGAAGCTGAAGATATGCACCCCACACAACTCTGCAATCCTAGTCCTAAATGCGTATTCTGAAGTTATTCTTATCCATGTGCATGAAGATTCATGTACAAGGTGTTTCATGGAAGCATTGCATATAAAGCAAAAGACCAGAAACAACCAAATTGCCAGTCCAAAGGAGAATGAACAAAGAAAATGTGAATAAGGCCAGTAGCAGAAACCTACATGATAGAAAAAAAGAATCAACTCAACCACACAGATGAATCTCAGGAACTAAGAGTAGAATATACAAAGCACATGCAGAAGATCACATACACTCTGATTTTACTTACCTAATGTTCAAAACATGGAAAACTAATCAATTTATTTTTAGGATAAACACGTAAATGGTAAGACTATTAAGATGGCCCCTACCTTTGTGGGTTAGGTATGAGAATGAGATGAAAGGAGCATAAAAAGAGCTTTGAAGATGTCTCTTAAGGTGTGTCCATTTTATATTATTTCTTTCCAATTTAAGTCACGTGAGCTTCTCTGAGTTTCCTCTACTTTCATCCATTACTTCATTTGCAGAACATATATTCTGGAGAGGCTGTACTCATCTTAGTTAAGGGGAGAGAGAAAGAGACTATGTAGTCTGTGACAGATGTGGCTATAAGTTTGCATATATATTAATTTCCCTTTTACCTTGCAATTACATTATACAGAAAGTTGAAATTGTATCTCTTTCTACTAGGCAGAAAAACTCTAAATGGCATTTTCCAAATGCCTATTTTAAATGGTATTTCTGCTCAGTAGAATATAATTATATTTTTTATTCTGTATTGATTCTGGTCTTTATACCTGATTGTAACAAATGTGCATTCGGAACTTTTTGTATCACTGAAAAGACATTTCAAGCTGAAGTCTGCAAACCACGTGTGATTATTTAATTCACTAAGTAAAGTATATTACAAATTGAGCGTCTCTAACCTGAAAATTAGAAATTTGAAACATTTCTGATCCCAAACATTTTGGTTAAGGGATACTGTGTTGCAAAATATTTTCAGGCGTGGGTGTTTTTCCTAACTTGATGATATTCAACGAGGCAGTCCACCTATGAAATCCTATGCAGGATTTTAGGAACATTTTCAAATTTCAGATAAGGCCTCCCTTGTAGCTATAACCTCCAGGAATATGGTCCTCCTTTGAGAATCAGCAGGACTGGGAACCACAGTGCTTAGAGATGACTGACATCTTACGTGGGATGGGATGGATGCCCAAGCTTTGGACTTTGTGGCTTTGTCCCTTATCCTGACTCATGCTTGCCTGTGGGACTTGGTGGAGTTAATTTCCATAGCTTGATGCTCAGCATCCCTTAGCCAGGGCTTTTACCTGCTCTTGGCTCTTCCTATCGCATTATATTTCAGGCTACCACTAGCCTTACTTGAAACTACCAGCCAGATGGAGCCACTGTAATGCCCTGTAAGCGAGGTTTATATAACATTGGGACTAAGTTTTCATTTATTTGTTCACACATTAAATTACCTCTGACAGCTAAGAATGTTGTCTATAGAGCAAGACTGCTTAGGTTCAAATCCTGTCCTGTCGCTTACTAGCTGTGTGACCTGGGACGAGTTTTCATGTTTCTCTTCCTTGATTTCCTTGTAAAATATAGTAAAGTAACCACTTTATATGTATGTTTGAAAGGATCAAAGTAGTTAAAATATGTGAAGCACTTAGGACATACCTAAAATGTAGTGAATACTACATGGTAGCAATTATTTCTACTTTTTTTTTTTTTGAGTTGAAGTCTCACTCTGTCACCCAGACCGGAGTGCAGTGGCCGCTCCCAGCCACCGCAGCCTCGACATGCTGGGCTCCGGCGATCCTTCCACCTCAGCCTTCCAAGTAGCTGGAATTACAGGCACGCGCTACCATGCCCGGCTGATTTTTTGATTATTGTAGAGATGAAGTCTCGCTGCCCAGGCGGGTCTCGAACCCGCGGGCTCAGGCAATCCACTCACCTCAGCCTCCCAAAAGTGCGGGATTACAGGCTGAGCCACCGAGCCTGGCTTTTCTACTTTTTTTATTTATTTAAGTTTTTGGTGTTAAATGCCACTTTAAAAAATTTTTTAAAGTTGTAGGGTACAACTTTAAAAAATTTTTTAAAGTTGTAGGGTACAACTTTAAAAAATTCAGGATGGCATAGATAGGTTATTTTGGTTATACCTAAAGATCAAACATAAAATCTAAGAGAGATTTACAATTATACTAGAGCAGCAGTTCTCAAACTTGTGATATCAAGATCTTTACACCCATAGAAATTATGAAAGACCCAAAGAACATTATATATTAATATTTACCTTATTTAAAGTCAGTTCTGAGTAATTAAAGTGTTTATTGATTTGTTTAAAATAACATTGATAATCCTCTCTTGTGTTAACATAAATGACTTATGTTATGAGAAATGATTCTTTCACAAAATAAAACTAATGTAGTGAGAAGAGTGACATTGACTTACATTTTTTCACATCTCTTTACTGTCTGTCTTAACAGAAAACAGCTAGATTTGCATATTTGCTTTACATTCAATCTGTTGTGATATCACATGTCTTGTAGCCTTTGGAAAACACTACTCATGACAGAATTCATATGAAAAATGAAAATAATGTCTTCATATTAGCATGAAAAGAGTTTTAACTTTGTAAACAGTCCTAAAAGATTCTCAGGGAACTCTGAGGTCCACAGATCACACCTTGAAAAACATTGTGCCAGCCACAATGTACAACTCTTAACATGCTAGAGATGCAAGAATTGAATAAAACAGGTTTAAGAGTCAGGCAGATTGGTTCAATTCCTGGCTTTTCTCTTTGTCAGCCCTAAGACCTCAGGGTTATTATGCTTGCTGGAGTCTCTGCCTGGAGCACTGTGTCCCTGCACCTTTGCAGAGCGGGCCCCTTCTAATTCTTCAACCTTTAGCTTAAACACCCTACTCTACTGAAAGCAGACATCCCTTGTTATATTGTAGCATTGCACTCTATTGTCTCCTTTTCAGTAGGACTGCAAAATGCAATCACATCTGTTTATTGGTTGCCTATCCCACCAGTTGATAAACTCCCTGAGGTCAGGCCCCTGTCTTTTGTTCACCACTGTAATTCCAGCACCTACTTTGACCCCTCTTCTTATTCCATACCTCATATTCAACCCACCAGTAAAACTTGTTAGCTTCATCATCAAACTATATCCAGAATCAGAAAACTTCTCACCTCCTCAATCCTGCTACCTTGGTCCAAGGCCCAGAACTTCCATAGAACCTATCAATTAAATAGCCTTCTGAATGTACTCCTGTCCCTTGCCCATAGTTGTAACTATACTCAACAGCCAGTATGATCCTTTTAAAATACAAATAAAAAGAAAAATACACTCCTCTGCTTACAATTTCCAGTGGCTTCTAATCATACAGGCCTGACATAATTTACTTTTCAATTCTTTCTTTACTTTTGCCTTGATGGGCACTTTGCTGATCTTAAAACACATCAATTATATTCAAATTCTTAGCACTTGTTCCCTCTAACTGGAATGCTATTCCTTTAAATGACTCGGTTTCTCACTTCACTCAGGCCTCAGTTTAAATACCATCTTACTGGAAAGGATTTCCTTCACTAGCTTTTATAAAACAGGAACTTATTCCCTGCCAATCTTTTTTTCTTTTTACATCATAATGTGATTTTGTTTTCTTTGAACACATACTAACATCCAACATGACCTAAATGTTTTTGTTAATACCTTTCTTTTCCAACTAGAATGAAAATTTTCTGAACAAAGGGATGTCAACCTTTCTTTTCACTACTATATCCTTTGCACTGAAAACTGTGCCTGATATACTTAGCAAACACTCTGCTGCATGAATAAATGGTTGTTGAATGACGGAATGTAGAGGTCACTTAAACTTTCTACAGTTAATTTCTTCCTTTAGATAATGGGAGAGGGATCCCAATTATTCCATTGACATGTTACAGAATCAGAATAATAAATAAGTCAATTCCATGACCTTCACATCTGAGTCAGAGGCTTCTCCTAATTTATCCTCCAGCACATGGAGATTATTCTTATGATGGCATGGGGTGGGAAGAGCTTGCTTACTTGTCTCCAGCTGAAGACAATGTCTTATTCACCCTCATATCCCCACTGCCTAATGCAATGCCCTACAACATAGTGGCTACTCAATTTGAGTTTGCTAAATAAATTTAAAAATGGGTTAATGAATAAATGGTGTTGAAACCAAGGATTAAAAAAGAGTCATTTGTACCTATGTAGGCTGGTGTAAGAAAACAGATATCATGAATGATAGTAATAATCATATATCAATTGATGGAGGCTAGGACAAGAAAGTAATGTGCTTATTATCTTGAAATTATTTCTGATTCCACTACACAGATGACTGGGGCAGTTACTATTATCCCATGGGTACCTACTGTCCCTTTTAGAAAGAAATCATATTATAGTTCCTTTAGTTTTTACTTGCTATACATAAATTCTTACAAACTAAACTCTAGTAAAATGTCTTGCTTTCAGCAGTATACAGTCTCTCCTAATTGATTGGACTGGCTATGTGACTTTCCCACTTGCAAACTGACTTTATGAACACATTTTGGTGAGAAAAACTGATGGAGCCAATGTAATCTATACTGTTTTATTGAGAAGCAATGAGAAATGTCCCTTATCCCAACTGTTTTCAGCCTGTTTAAGTGTAAGTCCATTTCAGGAAAACATTTATCAGATTTTCTTTTTTCTATGAAAGAGACTTTTAAAAATATATATTTTTTTATTTTAAAATTGTGGGGTACAGTCAAGGGTTAGGTGTACAAATACTCATTGTGCAGGTACCCTTGTTGATGAAGTGCACCTCCCTTTCCCCAGACAGATATTGACTACCGTTAATTCCACCCATAGTTTCCCACCACTGTCAATCCTTTTTTTATGGTATTACGGTAGTTGTTCAAGGTCCATTTATAAGTGAGAACATATGATGCTCAGATCTTTGTTTCTGGGAGAGATTATTCAGTATTATAAACTCTAATTCTACCCAGGTTGCTGCAAAATTCATGATTTTGTTCTTTTTAATGGCTGTGTAGTATTCCATTGTGTATATGTACCACATTTTTTTAATCCAGTCCTCTTTTGATGGATAGCATGGCTGGTTCCATTATCTTGTTATTGTGACAATGCTGTGATAAACATACGTGTGCAAGTATCTTTTTATTAGAGTGGTTTGAGTTCTTCAGGGTATGTTCCCAGTAGGGGGATTGTGGGGTCATATGGAAGGTCAATTTTTAGAGCTTTTAGGAATCACCACACTGATTTCCACATAGGCTGCACTAGTTTATACTCCCACCAACAGTGTAGAAGTGTTCCCTTTTCACCACATCTTCTCCAGCATCTGTTACTTTTTGAGTTATTGATAATGGCCATTCTGACTGGAGCTACGTGGTATCTCAGTGTCGTTTTAATTTGCATCTCCTTGATAACTAGTAAGGTTGAACATTT
>NW_007258824.1:52037-52347 GCF_000164805.1 Carlito syrichta
CCTTTTTTTTTTTTTTTTTTTTTTTTTGCTGTGGATTTTTCTGACTATTCTTGGTCGTTTGTATTTCCATATGAATTCTTGTATTGTGTTTTCTAGATCTGAGAAGAAGGTTGCTGGTAATTTGATGAGTATTGCATTAAATCTGCAGATTGCCTTAGGTAAGATGGACAGCTTCACAATGTTGATTATTCCAATCCATGAGCATGGGATATTTTTTCCACTTGTTTGTGTCATCTTTAATTTCTTTCAGCAGTGTTTTGTAGTTTTCATTGTAAAGGTCTTTCACTTCTCTTGTTAGGAAGATGTCAAG
>NW_007258824.1:52367-52894 GCF_000164805.1 Carlito syrichta
GCAAATATTTTTCCCAGTCTGTGGACTGTCTCCCTGCTCTCTTGATGGTTTCTTTGGCTTGCAGAAGCTTGTCAGTTTAATGAGCTCCCACTTGCCTATCTTATCTCTTATGGCCTGTGCGTTTCAAGTTTTGTTCAGGAATTGGATGCCAGTTCCAACTTCCATAAGGGTGTGTCCTGCATTTTCTAAAGTTCTTATGGTTTGAGGTTTTTACAGTTAGGTCTCTGATCCCTTTGGAGTTAGTTTTTGTGTATGGGGATAGATAGGGGTCCTGTTTGAATCTTCTGCATGTGGCCAGCAAGTTTTTCCAGCACCCTTTACTGCATAGGTTCTCCTCTCCCCATTGGTGGGTGGTGGAGGCCTTGTTGAAGATGGGTTGGCTGAGAAATTGAGGTTTTACTTCTGGAATCTCAATTCTATTCCATTGGTCTTCATGCCTGTTCTTGTAATACCAAGCTGTTTTGATTATTGTATCTTTATAGTAAAGTTTAAAGTCTGGTAGGGCAATACCTCCTGCTTTTTTTTTT
>NW_007258824.1:52914-57949 GCF_000164805.1 Carlito syrichta
TTTTTTTTTTTTTTTTTTTTTTGTGGCTGTTGTGAATGGGATTGCACTTTTTATTTGGGTTTCTGTTGAGACTTTTTTGTGTATGAAAAGCCTACTAATCCAATAGAGAAAGTTAATGTCCAGGTTGTGAGATGCACTAGCTTCATGACCTTGGTTAAATAAATAATATCTCTGAGCTATAATTTGTATATCTCAAAACTGGGGGAGTTGTAAGAGGTAGCCACTGAGGCCCTGTAGTTTGCCTGTTTTTCTCCCCAGCACCTAAAATAGTGTCTGGAACACAGAGGGTGCTGTTAGAAGAATTATAGCATATAATGCTCAGAAATTGTGACATTTCTTCTGCATTTCATAGAATATCAGCCCCTAGCACGTAAGTGGAGCTCAAAACATGTTAAAAAGAAAATAGTTTAGTTTTTACAGGAAAAGTATATTATACTTTTTTATCCATTTTATCATAAAAATGGATAAATAGCTGTAAGAAAATGAATAATTGTGACTTTCTCTTTCCCAGTCTTCCAGAAGAGCCTGGCCACATGGTTCCTGGTTCATTGTCTTCAAAAAAGAATTTTGTTCACATAGAGTGACAGCACAGAGGATCACCCCAAGAGAGTTCAAATCTGATGTTCTCAAGATACGTTTTTTGACCCAGAAATCAGTGAAGTGAGATATGGGGCTGCTCAGTGTTTTCAGAGTCAATAATACAAATGTCAAATCAATAAAGAACCACTCATACCAGCAATACAAGAAAAATATTTATGGCATAATGCTTTCCTCCAGAAGAGAGAATTCCATGGCACTGGTGGAAGCCATCTACTATTTAGCTCAACCAGAAAACTTTAGAGCCTTTAGGTTGACACAGAATAGCCTATAGGGTTGTGACCAGAATCACTAATACACAGTGACCCAGTGAACACAGAATTTTCTCTATGTGTCTTAATGTCTTGCTGTGACATGTGAAAGATCCATTGATGTAAATTTGTTTCACAAAAACAGTTTCCCTAACAATGGCCTTCCCACTTGCAAATAGAAATCAGGTGAAATCTGTGGGGAAGTTAGAACAAAGCCATTAATCTTGCTGAAAAAAGAAGTCCCCATGCACACTTTGTAGATGGGACATGTCAACCTGATAAAAGAGTCACACATTTTTTTGATAAAGTCTATTTCTCTACATCCAACTATTGCTCTTCATTCCAGGTCTAGCTCTCCAGTCACCATCTCCTCCATGAAGCCTGTGCTAATGTCCCAACTGAAAATGAGTTTTCTATCCTTGTGGAACTGTATCTGTTTCTCTTTTGTGACCTTGAGAATTTCTTCCTTCCTTTCCAGTCACTTTGGTCTGTGTTTTAATTCTTCCACAAGGCTTAAGAGCAGGCACAGCTCTTATCATTGCCTCCTTAGCAAAGTAATTTCCTGCCAAACAGATTTTAATCAAGTTGTAAATAACAAAAATAAAAAGTGTTGGTGAAATAAATGATTTAATTAGGCACTAATCTAATATTTCAGAATTAAGCATCACTTTCTCATTTGAATAAATTCTATTTAATTTAGTTTTAGGAACTAATTTATGTAGAAGCCCGCTGGCTCAATAGATGGAGATAGGCTTGGAAGTTCGGAGATTATTCTTCCTGCTCATTTACTAAAGACCCTTGGGGGAAAATATCTCACTTGTCATGTCTCTCCTGGAATAGTAAAACTGAAAAGGTTCATAAAGGTCATTTAGTCCATTTCCTGAGCCACACAGAGGAAAAGGGGACTCCTGTAGATCAGCACTTTACATTATTAATGACTGACGCCGAGCTGGAATCTGCTTCCCAACCCAAACCTACGTGATACAAGTCAGAAGAGAGGTTACCATAGTGGGAGATTGACTGGGAAGAGATACAAAAACACTATCTCATGTGAAAATTCTCTGTCTTGATCCAGATGGTGATTAGTAGAGCGTGTATACATATGTAAAAATCCCCCAGTTATGCAATTGACATCTGTACATTTTGCTAAACGTAACACTGTACCTCAGAAAAAATGAAAAAAAAGCCTAAGTGAAATATTTTAATGAAACTACCTAGCTCCTTGTTCACTATTTTACTATTTTTTTCTTACATGTCTGCAATTTTTCTGATTACAAGATAACATGTTTAGTAGAAATTCCAATATATCAGAAATTTAAAAATCTAGAAAATGCATATCTTTCAGAATGCCTTTTCCCAGGGAGAAAACATTGTAAAAATGTATTATACCTCAGTTGTATTTTTATATGAAAAAGCAGCTCCTTAGAGCATGGAAGTGCTAAGTTTTGTCATCTGGCTCATAATCTCTAGGAAATAGTGTGAGCCCTAGGAGAAGTTGTGAAGTGTTGCTGAGACAACACCATCCCCTACTTCTTAAACCACAAAGTCTTTAAGTCCTGGACATGTTTTGATTTTCTCCATCTTCTGCTATTCTCTAGACACCAGAGAGTTGGGTTTCTTTACTGTTCAGATGACTTTATCTTCCCTCTCTGACTCTCTGAACTCACTTTAGGAAAGTATTAAACTGCACCAGTTCTTCCATTATTGAAGATCTAAAAACAGGTTCATGTTACTGCTGTTTCTCAGATCTGTTGCTAAGCATTATAGAGGGATGAACAAAATCTGACATAAGTAACCAACACAGGGAACTGACAAAGTCTCAGAGAGCTGTGAACACAAGCTCCTAACATTTCTCCCTGGTAACACAGATGCAGCAAAGGTTTTAAATTTCCTTATACTACCACTCATGTTAGCCCAGAATAAACACTTTATTATGCTTCCTTTTAAGTCTCATGCATTGGATTGGGGATAAGGAGGATTGAAATTAACTTGTAATTGAGCCTAAAACTTTGTCAGCCTTCCTTTTCCATTTTCTTCCTTTCCTGAGCAATTCAGTCTTGAAGCTGTTAGGTGGAACTGAGGTTGAGCCAGAAAGTTAAGAGAGTGTTCAAATAATGATAGAGACATACCAAAAGAGCACAGAGGATTGAAATGGAAAATGATAGTAAAGAACTATAACCCAACAAAAGTAGGAAAATATGAGTCAATAAAATAAACTAAAAATATGGGGAGGAACAGAATATTTACTTCGATTCAAAGTACTTCCCCACAAAATACCTGCTAATTAAAAAGGGAAAAAGAGTAACTTTAGAATGGATAATTCTGGCAGATTTTAATCAAATGATCAAAGTGAACATCATCAGTATTGGAACAAATTGAAAGCCATATACTACCTGATCAGATGTGATATAAAGTACACAGCATCACTTCTGTGATATGCCTGCCAGAGATGAGTAACTTAGATCTAATTGTGAGGAAACATCAGAAAAACTAAACTAAAGGATTTTCTACAAAATAGCCTGTAATCTTCAAAGATTCAAGGCCATGAAAGTGTTCCAGATATATAAAAAAAAATAGAGGCATGCAATTGTATGATTCTGAACTGCATTATTTTTCTATAAAGGACACTATTGTGACAACTGGCAAAATTTGAATGGAGCCTGAGAAAAAAATGGTAGCAACTTATTAATGTTAGTTCCTTGATTTTAATAGTTGTACTGAAGTCATGTAGGAGATGTTTCTTGTTTTTGGAAATATGACACATTGACTAATCATTGACTAATCTTGGTGTATCATCATTTCAGCAAGTCATTCTCAAATGGTCCTGAGGGAGTGCAGTTTTATACTGTATTTACAACTCTTCTGTAATTTTAATATTAAATATTTTAAAAAACCTTTCTCCAATAATTTAAACAGTTCCTTTAGATAGTAGTCTAGTTTAAGGCAAAAACAACGACAACAACCATAACAAAACACTTCTTACTTGATGTTCCCTTTCTTCTGAAGGAAGGGGATTATATAACAAAATTTTGAGGAAGGCAAAAGAATTTCCAGATCCACTTTGCTTCTTTGTACTATCTGCTGATTCTTCTGGTCTCTGAGGTACTATCTCTTGTCACTGATTGTGGCTGTCTACTGTCATCTGGTCTCTCTCCTTTGGATTCATCATATCCTGGTGATGTTCCCTGGTTGCCTCCACAAAAATGATCTCGTTAACATTTTAGGCCTGTGAGTCTCTGCCATATCGTCTATCTGGCATGCCAACATCAGCTGTTCAGACTCAGCCTGCACTGTGGGGTTTTCTCATCCATTGTTGTATGGCTCTGTGGCAAGACATCTGCATCCCAAATGTGTTATTTCTGAGCTCTCTTACCAGGAGGTAGTACAAATGTATGTATGTTTCTATGAGCCTGGCCTCATGGGTCTAAGTCCTTCAGATCATCTAAAAGTGCTTAGCTTTTTGGTGGAAATAGGATGGTGTAATTTAAAGCAGGACTTAGAGATACTTGGAAAAACTTAAAATCCAAGGTCTCTTTCTGTTTTATTGTGTTAGGTTAGACCTGCAGGGGAAGGGAAGTGGGAGGGTGGTCATGGTGGGGTGTCATGAAGGTCATAAAGAGCTGATTAGGCTAACTTGTTTACAAAACAAGCTGGGGAAAGACTGTAACACAATTATCAATAGCTACTTCTGAAAAAATAATTCTGTCTTTGGCTAGTGATTAGAGGGTAAATTAAATTGCCACCAAGTTCCAGCACAGTCCACAGGGAGGCTCCATTTAGAAAAGAGAAGAGAGAGAGTGGCAAGGTCTCGGTGGGACCTCCAAAATGTTAGGTATCAAAATCTTGGTTGGACCTCCAAAAATGTTAGGCTACAACAGAGCCTCCAAAATGTTAGGTCAGACCAGGGACTCTGGGGTTGCACAATCTAGTGCCACACAAAAACAAAAGATGCAAAGAATTGCACAGAAGTTAGATTGGAAATATAGTTTACTTAGAAAGTAAATTAAAGGGGGAGAGAGAGAGAGGAGATTCAACTCCCCAAGGAAGAGAAAAGGGTCAAAGCTAGGAAACATGGTGATGATAGCCAAAGAGCCAGGTGGACACAACAGAGTTTAACAAAGCAATGGCAAATGAGAGAGAGAGAGGGAGAGGAGAGGGAGAGAGAGAGAGAGAGAGAGAGAGAGAGG